>NC_091357.1:15728056-15828056 GCF_038502225.1 Cherax quadricarinatus | reverse complement strand
CAGCCATCACTAAGGATGCCTTACCATCATATTCCATCACACAGTATGGTTATGTCTCGTTTAGACTATGCTGCTCAGTTCGGGTCTCTATGTTACAAAATAGACATATACCGCTGAAAAATATGCAGAGAAGGATGACAAAGTTGATTCTTTGTATTAAAAACCTATCCTATTAATACAGGCTGAAGACACTGAACTTGCACTCTCTGGAAAGACGTAGAATTGGAGAAGATATGATTGACTTGTACAGCTGGAAACCAGGAATATATAAAGGGAATATAAATACTAGTGTGTTTAACTATTTTAACAAGACAGGACTCGCAGCTGTGGATTCAGGTTGGAGAAATTTAGATTCGGAAAGGATATTGGGAAGTATTGGTTTGGCAGTAGAGTTATGGATGAGTGGAAAAAACTCCCAGGTGCTGTCACTGAAGTAAGAACTTTGTGTAGCTTTTAATAGTTTGGACGGGTACATGAGTAGGTGTGAGTTAGACCTGCTTAGCACGGGCCAGCATGCTTGCTGCAGTGTTTCTTCCTTTGTATTCTTTCCTTTCCTTCCATCACACAGGATGGTTTCCCTCTCCTTCCATCACATTGGATGGTTTCCCTCTCCTTCCATCCCATAGGATGGTTTCCCTCTCCTTCCATCACATAGGATGGCTTCCCTCTCCTTCCATCACATAGGATGGTTTCCCTCTCCTTCCATCACATTGGATGGTTTCTCTCTCCTTCCATCACACAGGATGGTTTCCCTCTCCTTCCATCACACAGGATGGTTTCCCTCTCCTTCCATCACATAGGATGGTTTCCCTCTCCTTCCATCACACAGGATGGTTTCCCTCTCCTTCCATCACACAGGATGGTTTCCCTCTCCTTCCATCACACAGGATGGTTTCCCTCTCCTTCCATCACATAGGATGGTTTCCCTCTCCTTCCATCACATAGGATGGTTTCCCTCTCCTTACATCACACAGGATGGTTTCCCTCTCCTTCCATCACATAGGATGGTTTCCCTCTCCTTCCATCACACAGGATGGTTTCCCTCTCCTTCCATCACACAGGATGGTTTCCCTCTCCTTCCATCACATTGGATGGTTTCCCTCTCCTTCCATCACACAGGATGGTTTCCCTCTCCTTCCATCACATAGGATGGTTTCCCTCTCCTTCCATCACATTGGATGGTTTCCCTCTCCTTCCATCACATTGGATGGTTTCTCTCTCCTTCCATCACATTGGATGGTTTCCCTCTCCTTCCATCACATTGGATGGTTTCTCTCTCCTTCCATCACATTGGATGGTTTCCCTCTCCTTCCATCACATTGGATGGTTTCTCTCTCCTTCCATCACATTGGATGGTTTCCCTCTCCTTCCATCACACAGGATGGCTTCCCTCTCCTTCCATCACATTGGATGGTTTCCCTCTCCTTCCATCACATTGGATGGTTTCCCTCTCCTTCCATCACATTGGATGGTTTCTCTCTCCTTCCATCACATTGGATGGTTTCCCTCTCCTTCCATCACACAGGATGGCTTCCCTCTCCTTCCATCACATTGGATGGTTTCCCTCTCCTTCCATCACATTGGATGGTTTCCCTCTCCTTCCATCACATTGGATGGTTTCTCTCTCCTTCCATCACATTGGATGGTTTCCCTCTCCTTCCATCACATTGGATGGTTTCCCTCTCCTTCCATCACACAGGATGGCTTCCCTCTCCTTCCATCACATTGGATGGTTTCCCTCTCCTTCCATCACATTGGATGGTTTCCCTCTCCTTCCATCACATTGGATGGTTTCTCTCTCCTTCCATCACATTGGATGGTTTCCCTCTCCTTCCATCACATTGGATGGTTTCCCTCTCCTTCCATCACATTGGATGGTTTCCCTCTCCTTCCATCACATTGGATGGTTTCCCTCTCCTTCCATCACATTGGATGGTTTCTCTCTCCTTCCATCACACAGGATGGTTTCCCTCTCCTTCCATCACATTGGATGGTTTCCCTCTCCTTCCATCACATTGGATGGTTTCCCTCTCCTTCCATCACATTGGATGGTTTCCCTCTCCTTCCATCACATTGGATGGTTTCCCTCTCCTTCCATCACATTGGATGGTTTCCCTCTCCTTCCATCACATTGGATGGTTTCTCTCTCCTTCCATCACACAGGATGGTTTCCCTCTCCTTCCATCACATTGGATGGTTTCCCTCTCCTTCCATCACATTGGATGGTTTCTCTCTCCTTCCATCACATTGGATGGTTTCCCTCTCCTTCCATCACATTGGATGGTTTCCCTCTCCTTCCATCACATTGGATGGTTTCCCTCTCCTTCCATCACATTGGATGGTTTCCCTCTCCTTCCATCACATTGGATGGTTTCCCTCTCCTTCCATCACATTGGATGGTTTCCCTCTCCTTCCATCACATTGGATGGTTTCCCTCTCCTTCCATCACATTGGATGGTTTCCCTCTCCTTCCATCACATTGGATGGTTTCCCTCTCCTTCCATCACATTGGATGGTTTCTCTCTCCTTCCATCACACAGGATGGTTTCCCTCTCCTTCCATCACATTGGATGGTTTCCCTCTCCTTCCATCACATTGGATGGTTTCCCTCTCCTTCCATCACATTGGATGGTTTCCCTCTCCTTCCATCACATTGGATGGTTTCCCTCTCCTTCCATCACATTGGATGGTTTCCCTCTCCTTCCATCACACAGGATGGTTTCCCTCTCCTTCCATCACATTGGATGGTTTCCCTCTCCTTCCATCACATTGGATGGTTTCTCTCTCCTTCCATCACACAGGATGGTTTCCCTCTCCTTCCATCACACAGGATGGTTTCCCTCTCCTTCCATCACATAGGATGGTTTCTCTCTCCTTCCATCACATAGGATGGTTTCCCTCTCCTTCCATCACACAGGATGGTTTCCCTCTCCTTCCATCACACAGGATGGTTTCCCTCTCCTTCCATCACATTGGATGGTTTCCCTCTCCTTCCATCACACAGGATGGTTTCTCTCTCCTTCCATCACACAGGATGGTTTCCCTCTCCTTCCATCACACAGGATGGTTTCCCTCTCCTTCCATCACATTGGATGGTTTCCCTCTCCTTCCATCACATTGGATGGTTTCCCTCTCCTTCCATCACATTGGATGGTTTCCCTCTCCTTCCATCACATAGGATGGTTTCCCTCTCCTTCCATCACACAGGATGGTTTCCCTCTCCTTCCATCACATTGGATGGTTTCCCTCTCCTTCCATCACATAGGATGGTTTCCCTCTCCTTCCATCACACAGGATGGTTTCCCTCTCCTTCCATCACACAGGATGGTTTCCCTCTCCTTCCATCACATTGGATGGTTTCCCTCTCCTTCCATCACACAGGATGGTTTCCCTCTCCTTCCATCACACAGGATGGTTTCCCTCTCCTTCCATCACACAGGATGGTTTCCCTCTCCTTCCATCACACAGGATGGTTTCCCTCTCCTTCCATCACATAGGATGGTTTCCCTCTCCTTCCATCACATAGGATGGTTTCCCTCTCCTTCCATCACATAGGATGGGTTTCAAACTCCAGCATACTCCATTACACAGGATGGTTTTCTTCTCATATTCCATCATACAGGATGGGTTTCCTCTTATATTTCATCACTCAGGATGGGGCGTCTCTTATATACCATGACACAGGATTGGTTTCCTTTTATATTCCTTAGCGCAGGACGTATACCTTTCATATTCCAGTATGTAGGATGGGTTCCTAACTGTTTATCATACTCCATATAGGATGGGTTCCCAGGTGTCCATTATATCCACATAGGATGGGTTCCCAGGTGTCCATCATTTCCACATAGGATGGGTTCCTAGGTGTCCATCATATCCACATAGGATGGGTTCCTAGGTACCCATCATACTCCACATAGGATGGGTTCCTAGGTGTCCATTATATCCACATAGGATGGGTTCCTAGGTACCCATCATACTCCACATAGGATGGGTTCCTAGGTGTCCATCATACTCTACATAGGATGGGTTCCTAGGTGTCCATCATACTCCACATAGGATGAGCTCCTAGGTGTCCATCATACTCCACATAGGATGGGTTCCTACTTACCATCATACTCCACATAGGATGGGTTCCTAGGTCTTCATCATACTCCCCATAGGATGGGTTCCTACTTACCATCATACTCCACATAGGATGGGTTCCTAGGTCTCCATCATACTCCACATAGGATGGGTTCCTAGGTGTCCATCATACTCCCCATAGGATGGGTTCCTAGGTGTCCATCATACTCCCCATAGGATGGGTTCCTAGGTGTCCATCATACTCCCCATAGGATGGGTTCCTAGGTGTCCATCATACTCCCCATAGGATGGGTTCCTAGGTGTCCATCATACTCCCCATAGGATGGGTTCCTAGGTGTCCATCATACTCCCCATAGGATGGGTTCCTAGGTGTCCATCATACTCCCCATAGGATGGTTTCCATCCCATAGGATGGTTTCCCTCTCCTTCCATCACATAGGATGGCTTCCCTCTCCTTCCATCACATTGGATGGTTTCCCTCTCCTTCCATCACATAGGATGGCTTCCCTCTCCTTCCATCACACAGGATGGTTTCCCTCTCCTTCCATCACACAGGATGGTTTCCCTCTCCTTCCATCACACAGGATGGTTTCCCTCTCCTTCCATCACATTGGATGGTTTCCCTCTCCTTCCATCACACAGGATGGTTTCCCTCTCCTTCCATCACATTGGATGGTTTCCCTCTCCTTCCATCACACAGGATGGTTTCCCTCTCCTTCCATCACATAGGATGGTTTCCCTCTCCTTCCATCACATAGGATGGTTTCCCTCTCCTTCCATCACATAGGATGGTTTCCCTCTCCTTCCATCACACAGGATGGTTTCCCTCTCCTTCCATCACATAGGATGGTTTCTCTCTCCTTCCATCACATAGGATGGTTTCCCTCTCCTTCCATCACATTGGATGGTTTCCCTCTCCTTCCATCACATAGGATGGTTTCCCTCTCCTTCCATCACATAGGATGGTTTCCCTCTCCTTCCATCACACAGGATGGTTTCCCTCTCCTTCCATCACATAGGATGGTTTCCCTCTCCTTCCATCACATTGGATGGTTTCTCTCTCCTTCCATCACACAGGATGGTTTCCCTCTCCTTCCATCACATAGGATGGTTTCCCTCTCCTTCCATCACACAGGATGGTTTCCCTCTCCTTCCATCACACAGGATGGTTTCCCTCTCCTTCCATCACATTGGATGGTTTCCCTCTCCTTCCATCACATTGGATGGTTTCCCTCTCCTTCCATCACATAGGATGGTTTCCCTCTCCTTCCATCACACAGGATGGTTTCCCTCTCCTTCCATCACACAGGATGGTTTCCCTCTCCTTCCATCACATAGGATGGTTTCCCTCTCCTTCCATCACATTGGATGGTTTCCCTCTCCTTCCATCACACAGGATGGTTTCCCTCTCCTTCCATCACACAGGATGGTTTCCCTCTCCTTCCATCACATTGGATGGTTTCCCTCTCCTTCCATCACATTGGATGGTTTCTCTCTCCTTCCATCACACAGGATGGTTTCCCTCTCCTTCCATCACACAGGATGGTTTCCCTCTCCTTCCATCACATTGGATGGTTTCTCTCTCCTTCCATCACACAGGATGGTTTCTCTCTCCTTCCATCACATAGGATGGTTTCCCTCTCCTTCCATCACACAGGATGGTTTCCCTCTCCTTCCATCACATTGGATGGTTTCCCTCTCCTTCCATCACATTGGATGGTTTCTCTCTCCTTCCATCACACAGGATGGTTTCTCTCTCCTTCCATCACACAGGATGGTTTCTCTCTCCTTCCATCACATAGGATGGTTTCCCTCTCCTTCCATCACACAGGATGGTTTCCCTCTCCTTCCATCACACAGGATGGTTTCCCTCTCCTTCCATCACACAGGATGGTTTCCCTCTCCTTCCATCACATAGGATGGTTTCCCTCTCCTTCCATCACATTGGATGGTTTCCCTCTCCTTCCATCACATAGGATGGTTTCCCTCTCCTTCCATCACACAGGATGGTTTCTCTCTCCTTCCATCACACAGGATGGTTTCCCTCTCCTTCCATCACATAGGATGGTTTCCCTCTCCTTCCATCACATTGGATGGTTTCCCTCTCCTTCCATCACATTGGATGGTTTCCCTCTCCTTCCATCACATAGGATGGTTTCCCTCTCCTTCCATCACACAGGATGGTTTCCCTCTCCTTCCATCACACAGGATGGTTTCTCTCTCCTTCCATCACACAGGATGGTTTCCCTCTCCTTCCATCACATAGGATGGTTTCTCTCTCCTTCCATCACACAGGATGGTTTCCCTCTCCTTCCATCACATTGGATGGTTTCTCTCTCCTTCCATCACATAGGATGGTTTCCCTCTCCTTCCATCACATTGGATGGTTTCCCTCTCCTTCCATCACACAGGATGGTTTCTCTCTCCTTCCATCACATAGGATGGTTTCCCTCTCCTTCCATCACATTGGATGGTTTCCCTCTCCTTCCATCACACAGGATGGTTTCTCTCTCCTTCCATCACACAGGATGGTTTCCCTCTCCTTCCATCACACAGGATGGTTTCCCTCTCCTTCCATCACACAGGATGGTTTCCCTCTCCTTCCATCACATAGGATGGTTTCCCTCTCCTTCCATCACACAGGATGGTTTCCCTCTCCTTCCATCACATTGGATGGTTTCTCTCTCCTTCCATCACATAGGATGGTTTCCCTCTCCTTCCATCACATAGGATGGTTTCCCTCTCCTTCCATCACATAGGATGGTTTCCCTCTCCTTCCATCACATAGGATGGTTTCCCTCTCCTTCCATCACATAGGATGGTTTCCCTCTCCTTCCATCACATTGGATGGTTTCCCTCTCCTTCCATCACACAGGATGGTTTCTCTCCTTCCATCACACAGGATGGTTTCTCTCTCCTTCCATCACATAGGATGGTTTCCCTCTCCTTCCATCACATAGGATGGTTTCCCTCTCCTTCCATCACATTGGATGGTTTCCCTCTCCTTCCATCACACAGGATGGTTTCCCTCTCCTTCCATCACATTGGATGGTTTCTCTCTCCTTCCATCACATTGGATGGTTTCCCTCTCCTTCCATCACACAGGATGGTTTCTCTCTCCTTCCATCACATAGGATGGTTTCCCTCTCCTTCCATCACATAGGATGGTTTCCCTCTCCTTCCATCACATTGGATGGTTTCCCTCTCCTTCCATCACACAGGATGGTTTCTCTCTCCTTCCATCACACAGGATGGTTTCTCTCTCCTTCCATCACACAGGATGGTTTCTCTCTCCTTCCATCACATTGGATGGTTTCCCTCTCCTTCCATCACACAGGATGGTTTCCCTCTCCTTCCATCACATAGGATGGTTTCTCTCTCCTTCCATCACACAGGATGGTTTCCCTCTCCTTCCATCACACAGGATGGTTTCCCTCTCCTTCCATCCCATAGGATGGTTTCCCTCTCCTTCCATCACATAGGATGGCTGCCCTCTCCTTCCATCACATTGGATGGTTTCTCTCTCCTTCCATCACATAGGATGGCTTCCCTCTCCTTCCATCACATTGGATGGTTTCCCTCTCCTTCCATCACATAGGATGGCTTCCCTCTCCTTCCATCACATAGGATGGTTTCCCTCTCCTTCCATCCCATAGGATGGTTTCCCTCTCCTTCCATCACATTGGATGGTTTCCCTCTCCTTCCATCACATAGGATGGCTTCCCTCTCCTTCCATCACATAGGATGGTTTCCCTCTCCTTCCATCCCATAGGATGGTTTCTCTCTCCTTCCATCACATTGGATGGTTTCCCTCTCCTTCCATCACATTGGATGGTTTCTCTCTCCTTCCATCACATTGGATGGTTTCTCTCTCCTTCCATCACATTGGATGGTTTCTCTCTCCTTCCATCACATTGGATGGTTTCTCTCTCCTTCCATCACATTGGATGGTTTCCCTCTCCTTCCATCACATTGGATGGTTTCTCTCTCCTTCCATCACATTGGATGGTTTCTCTCTCCTTCCATCACATTGGATGGTTTCTCTCTCCTTCCATCACACAGGATGGTTTCTCTCTCCTTCCATCACACAGGATGGTTTCCCTCTCCTTCCATCACATAGGATGGTTTCCCTCTCCTTCCATCACACAGGATGGTTTCCCTCTCCTTCCATCACACAGGATGGTTTCCCTCTCCTTCCATCACATTGGATGGTTTCCCTCTCCTTCCATCACATTGGATGGTTTCCCTCTCCTTCCATCACATAGGATGGTTTCCCTCTCCTTCCATCACATAGGATGGTTTCTCTCTCCTTCCATCACACAGGATGGTTTCCCTCTCCTTCCATCACACAGGATGGTTTCCCTCTCCTTCCATCACATAGGATGGTTTCCCTCTCCTTCCTTCACATTGGATGGTTTCCCTCTCCTTCCATCACACAGGATGGTTTCCCTCTCCTTCCATCACACAGGATGGTTTCCCTCTCCTTCCATCACATTGGATGGTTTCCCTCTCCTTCCATCACATTGGATGGTTTCTCTCTCCTTCCATCACACAGGATGGTTTCCCTCTCCTTCCATCACACAGGATGGTTTCCCTCTCCTTCCATCACACAGGATGGTTTCCCTCTCCTTCCATCACACAGGATGGTTTCCCTCTCCTTCCATCACACAGGATGGTTTCCCTCTCCTTCCATCACACAGGATGGTTTCCCTCTCCTTCCATCACACAGGATGGTTTCTCTCTCCTTCCATCACATAGGATGGTTTCCCTCTCCTTCCATCACACAGGATGGTTTCCCTCTCCTTCCATCACATAGGATGGTTTCCCTCTCCTTCCATCACACAGGATGGTTTCCCTCTCCTTCCATCACATAGGATGGTTTCCCTCTCCTTCCATCACACAGGATGGTTTCCCTCTCCTTCCATCACACAGGATGGTTTCCCTCTCCTTCCATCACACAGGATGGTTTCCCTCTCCTTCCATCACACAGGATGGTTTCTCTCTCCTTCCATCACACAGGATGGTTTCCCTCTCCTTCCATCACACAGGATGGTTTCTCTCTCCTTCCATCACACAGGATGGTTTCCCTCTCCTTCCATCACACAGGATGGTTTCCCTCTCCTTCCATCACACAGGATGGTTTCCCTCTCCTTCCATCACATAGGATGGTTTCCCTCTCCTTCCATCACATTGGATGGTTTCCCTCTCCTTCCATCACATAGGATGGTTTCCCTCTCCTTCCATCACACAGGATGGTTTCTCTCTCCTTCCATCACACAGGATGGTTTCCCTCTCCTTCCATCACATTGGATGGTTTCCCTCTCCTTCCATCACATAGGATGGTTTCCCTCTCCTTCCATCACACAGGATGGTTTCTCTCTCCTTCCATCACACAGGATGGTTTCCCTCTCCTTCCATCACATTGGATGGTTTCCCTCTCCTTCCATCACATAGGATGGTTTCCCTCTCCTTCCATCACACAGGATGGTTTCTCTCTCCTTCCATCACATAGGATGGTTTCCCTCTCCTTCCTTCACATTGGATGGTTTCCCTCTCCTTCCATCACACAGGATGGTTTCCCTCTCCTTCCATCACATAGGATGGTTTCTCTCTCCTTCCATCACACAGGATGGTTTCCCTCTCCTTCCATCACACAGGATGGTTTCCCTCTCCTTCCATCACATTGGATGGTTTCCCTCTCCTTCCATCACATTGGATGGTTTCTCTCTCCTTCCATCACACAGGATGGTTTCCCTCTCCTTCCATCACACAGGATGGTTTCCCTCTCCTTCCATCACACAGGATGGTTTCCCTCTCCTTCCATCACATAGGATGGTTTCCCTCTCCTTCCATCACATAGGATGGTTTCCCTCTCCTTTCATCACATAGGATGGTTTCCCTCTCCTTCCATCACATAGGATGGTTTCTCTCTCCTTCCATCACATAGGATGGTTTCCCTCTCCTTCCATCACATTGGATGGTTTCCCTCTCCTTCCATCACACAGGATGGTTTCCCTCTCCTTCCATCACATAGGATGGTTTCCCTCTCCTTCCATCACATAGGATGGTTTCCCTCTCCTTCCATCACACAGGATGGTTTCCCTCTCCTTCCATCACATAGGATGGTTTCCCTCTCCTTCCATCACATAGGATGGTTTCCCTCTCCTTCCATCACACAGGATGGTTTCCCTCTCCTTCCATCACATTGGATGGTTTCCCTCTCCTTCCATCACATAGGATGGTTTCCCTCTCCTTCCATCACACAGGATGGTTTCCCTCTCCTTCCATCACATAGGATGGTTTCCCTCTCCTTCCATCACACAGGATGGTTTCCCTCTCCTTCCATCACACAGGATGGTTTCCCTCTCCTTCCATCACATAGGATGGTTTCCCTCTCCTTCCATCACATTGGATGGTTTCCCTCTCCTTCCATCACATAGGATGGTTTCCCTCTCCTTCCATCACACAGGATGGTTTCCCTCTCCTTCCATCACATAGGATGGTTTCCCTCTCCTTCCATCACATTGGATGGTTTCCCTCTCCTTCCATCACATAGGATGGTTTCCCTCTCCTTCCATCACACAGGATGGTTTCCCTCTCCTTCCATCACATAGGATGGTTTCCCTCTCCTTCCATCACACAGGATGGTTTCCCTCTCCTTCCATCACACAGGATGGTTTCCCTCTCCTTCCATCACACAGGATGGTTTCCCTCTCCTTCCATCACATTGGATGGTTTCCCTCTCCTTCCATCACACAGGATGGTTTCCCTCTCCTTCCATCACACAGGATGGTTTCTCTCTCCTTCCATCACACAGGATGGTTTCCCTCTCCCATCACACAGGATGGTTTCCCTCTCCTTCCATCACACAGGATGGTTTCCCTCTCCTTCCATCACACAGGATGGTTTCCCTCTCCTTCCATCACACAGGATGGTTTCCCTCTCCTTCCATCACACAGGATGGTTTCCCTCTCCTTCCATCACATAGGATGGTTTCTCTCTCCTTCCATCACACAGGATGGTTTCCCTCTCCTTCCATCACATAGGATGGTTTCCCTCTCCTTCCATCACATTGGATGGTTTCCCTCTCCTTCCATCACATTGGATGGTTTCCCTCTCCTTCCATCACATAGGATGGTTTCCCTCTCCTTCCATCACACAGGATGGTTTCCCTCTCCTTCCATCACACAGGATGGTTTCTCTCTCCTTCCATCACACAGGATGGTTTCCCTCTCCTTCCATCACACAGGATGGTTTCCCTCTCCTTCCATCACACAGGATGGTTTCTCTCTCCTTCCATCACATAGGATGGTTTCCCTCTCCTTCCATCACATTGGATGGTTTCTCTCTCCTTCCATCACATAGGATGGTTTCCCTCTCCTTCCATCACATTGGATGGTTTCCCTCTCCTTCCATCACACAGGATGGTTTCTCTCTCCTTCCATCACATAGGATGGTTTCCCTCTCCTTCCATCACATTGGATGGTTTCCCTCTCCTTCCATCACACAGGATGGTTTCTCTCTCCTTCCATCACACAGGATGGTTTCCCTCTCCTTCCATCACACAGGATGGTTTCCCTCTCCTTCCATCACACAGGATGGTTTCCCTCTCCTTCCATCACACAGGATGGTTTCCCTCTCCTTCCATCACACAGGATGGTTTCCCTCTCCTTCCATCACACAGGATGGTTTCCCTCTCCTTCCATCACACAGGATGGTTTCCCTCTCCTTCCATCACATAGGATGGTTTCCCTCTCCTTCCATCACATAGGATGGTTTCCCTCTCCTTCCATCACATAGGATGGTTTCCCTCTCCTTCCATCACATAGGATGGTTTCCCTCTCCTTCCATCACATAGGATGGTTTCCCTCTCCTTCCATCACATAGGATGGTTTCCCTCTCCTTCCATCACATTGGATGGTTTCCCTCTCCTTCCATCACACAGGATGGTTTCCCTCTCCTTCCATCACATTGGATGGTTTCTCTCTCCTTCCATCACATTGGATGGTTTCCCTCTCCTTCCATCACACAGGATGGTTTCTCTCTCCTTCCATCACACAGGATGGTTTCTCTCTCCTTCCATCACACAGGATGGTTTCTCTCTCCTTCCATCACACAGGATGGTTTCTCTCTCCTTCCATCACACAGGATGGTTTCTCTCTCCTTCCATCACACAGGATGGTTTCTCTCTCCTTCCATCACACAGGATGGTTTCTCTCTCCTTCCATCACACAGGATGGTTTCTCTCTCCTTCCATCACACAGGATGGTTTCTCTCTCCTTCCATCACATAGGATGGTTTCCCTCTCCTTCCATCACACAGGATGGTTTCCCTCTCCTTCCATCCCATAGGATGGTTTCCCTCTCCTTCCATCACATTGGATGGTTTCTCTCTCCTTCCATCCCATAGGATGGTTTCTCTCTCCTTCCATCACATTGGATGGTTTCCCTCTCCTTCCATCACATTGGATGGTTTCTCTCTCCTTCCATCACATTGGATGGTTTCTCTCTCCTTCCATCACATTGGATGGTTTCTCTCTCCTTCCATCACATTGGATGGTTTCTCTCTCCTTCCATCACATTGGATGGTTTCCCTCTCCTTCCATCACATTGGATGGTTTCTCTCTCCTTCCATCACATTGGATGGTTTCTCTCTCCTTCCATCACATTGGATGGTTTCTCTCTCCTTCCATCACATTGGATGGTTTCTCTCTCCTTCCATCACATTGGATGGTTTCCCTCTCCTTCCATCACATTGGATGGTTTCTCTCTCCTTCCATCACATTGGATGGTTTCTCTCTCCTTCCATCACACAGGATGGTTTCTCTCTCCTTCCATCACACAGGATGGTTTCCCTCTCCTTCCATCCCATAGGATGGTTTCCCTCTCCTTCCATCACATTGGATGGTTTCTCTCTCCTTCCATCACATTGGATGGTTTCCCTCTCCTTCCATCCCATAGGATGGTTTCCCTCTCCTTCCATCACACAGGATGGTTTCCCTCTCCTTCCATCACATAGGATGGTTTCCCTCTCCTTCCATCACATAGGATGGTTTCCCTCTCCTTCCATCCCATAGGATGGTTTCCCTCTCCTTCCATCACATAGGATGGCTTCCCTCTCCTTCCATCACATAGGATGGCTTCCCTCTCCTTCCATCACATAGGATGGCTTCCCTCTCCTTCCATCACATAGGATGGTTTCCCTCTCCTTCCATCACATAGGATGGTTTCCCTCTCCTTCCATCCCATAGGATGGTTTCCCTCTCCTTCCATCACACAGGATATTATCCCTCTCCTTCCATCACACAGGATGGCTTCCCTCTCCTTCCATCACATAGGATGGTTTCCCTCTCCTTCCATCACACAGGATGGTTTCCCTCTCCTTCCATCACACAGGATGGTTTCCCTCTCCTTCCATCACACAGGATGGTTTCCCTCTCCCATCACACAGGATGGTTTCCCTCTCCTTCCATCACACAGGATGGTTTCCCTCTCCTTCCATCACACAGGATGGTTTCCCTCTCCTTCCATCACACAGGATGGTTTCCCTCTCCTTCCATCACACAGGATGGTTTCCCTCTCCTTCCATCACACAGGATGGTTTCCCTCTCCTTCCATCACATAGGATGGTTTCCCTCTCCTTCCATCACATAGGATGGGTTTCAAACTCCAGCATACTCCATTACACAGGATGGTTTTCTTCTCATATTCCATCATACAGGATGGGTTTCCTCTTATATTTCATCACTCAGGATGGGGCGTCTCTTATATACCATGACACAGGATTGGTTTCCTTTTATATTCCTTAGCGCAGGACGTATACCTTTCATATTCCAGTATGTAGGATGGGTTCCTAACTGTTTATCATACTCCATATAGGATGGGTTCCCAGGTGTCCATTATATCCACATAGGATGGGTTCCTAGGTACCCGTCATACTCCACATAGGATGGGTTCCTAGGTGTTCATCATACTCTTCATAGGATGGGTTCCTAGGTGTCCATTATATCCACAAAGGATGGGTTCCTAGGTACCCATCATACTCCACATAGGATGGGTTCCTAGGTGTCCATCATACTCCACATAGGATGGGTTCCTAGGTGTCCATCATACTCTACATAGGATGGGTTCCTAGGTGTCCATCATACTCCACATAGGATGGGTTCCTAGGTGTCCATCATACTCCACATAGGATGGGTTCCTAGGTGTCCATCATACTCTACATAGGATGGGTTCCTAGGTGTCCATCATACTCCACATAGGATGAGCTCCTAGGTGTCCATCATACTCCACATAGGATGGGTTCCTACTTACCATCATACTCCACATAGGATGGGTTCCTAGGTCTTCATCATACTCCCCATAGGATGGGTTCCTACTTACCATCATACTCCACATAGGATGGGTTCCTAGGTCTCCATCATACTCCACATAGGATGGGTTCCTAGGTGTCCATCATACTCCCCATAGGATGGGTTCCTAGGTGTCCATCATACTCCCCATAGGATGGGTTCCTAGGTGCCCATCATACTCCCCATAGGATGGGTTACTAGGTGTCCATCATACTCCCCATAGGATGGGTTCCTAGGTGTCCATCATACTCCCCATAGGATGGGTTCCTAGGTGTCCATCATACTCCCCATAGGATGGGTTCCTAGGTGTCCATCATACTCCCCATAGGATGGGTTCCTAGGTGTCCATCATACTCCCCATAGGATGGGCTTCCTCTCATATTCCATTACACAGGATGGATTTTCTCTTATATTCTCTCACACAAAATGGATTTCTGACTATCCATCATCCTCCAGCACACAGAATGGATTTCCGACTATCGACTATCCATCATTCTCCAGCACACAGAATGGATTTCCTACTATCCATCATCCTCCAGCACACAGAATGGATTTCCGACTGTCCATCATCCTGCAGCACACAGGATGGATATCCTGTCACATTCCATTGCACAGGACAGGTTATCTATCACAGAATGGGTTTGTTCGCATATTTTATCACGTAATGTTACTCCATCACACAGGATGATTTTCCATCGTACTTCCTCACATACTGAGTGTCCGTAGTTCGTTCCACGGCCGGGTGGAAACGTTAAGCATGTTTCCTTACACCTGCTGCCCCTGTTCATCTAGCAATAAGTAGGTATCTGGGTATTAACTGATTGTTGTGGATATATCCTTAGATAGAGCTGGGCATTCAAATGAGCTGAGGTGGAATAACAGCTCTTAGCCTGTAAAACTGATCTATGTAAACAAACAATATAAATAGGTTACCATCATACTCCACTATCCAGCATGTTTATGAAATGAGGTAATGAAACCAAGAGGGATAGCTAACGAGGAGTAATTCCTGTAAATCCAAGCGAATAGGATACAAGACTTAATACGATAAAGAAATCTCCCTCTTGCGTCGTAGGCTTTGGTAAATTAGACATTGCAAATATGGACAGTGATGGATCTAAGCTTGAGTCTACTGGCAGGGCTGCCACCTCCCTAGATAAGAACTAGTAACTATAATGAATTAGGCATACGAATTAACATCTGGGCGTTTACACTGCAAACTGAATTGTTTTCCATCCTAATGGCACTGAAATTAACTTCTGACACTGAACTTGGCACTTGACTCACATAATGACTAACAACATGCTCACTGGAGAATCAAGGTATAGATACTCCAAAATCAGCTAGAAAATAATAATGTACAATATTTATGGATTCCATCAGATACTGAATTACACCTTCAGGATAAAAGTCATAAGTTAGCCAAAGTAATTACCCAGAAGGAAAATGTTGAATATAACTTTGGCATATCAGTGTCTAGCATTAAGAATAATAATATTAGAGAAATAATGAAAGCTAATGTCTAGGAATGCAGTTAGAATCCTGAGCAGGTCTGTTACTATGATAAATGAATGTAGATATGTTTATGGAGCTACTTGCGGTGTGAAGAGACTGACTGAGGTTATAAGTAGCCAGGCTTAGGCTTGGTTACAAGCACTTCTGGTAGTCTGACAGACACAACAATGATAATGAAATTAAATGCAAAATATGCGGTAAGCTTAATGGTCACTCTCTTGAACACCGTGTGCTTTATTGGTCATTTATTGAGGAATATAGATATAGAAAGTACGATAATCTATGTGACATGTTAAGGTATTTTATTAATCAAAATATGATAACAGACTTATTGAAGAAATATCCTAAATTTCCTTGCAACAGATAAGACAATTGTAGATATAAATCTAGATGTATTCTTGTTAACCATTTTAAGGCCTCCTTCCTAGGCCTTTTGTGTATCCATATGCTTTTGCGCTACCGTTCACAGAATGGATATGGAGTACAAAGTAAACTAGCCGTTTCGGCGGCAGAATCTAAAATCTACTTATTACTGAGTTTTAATGGAAGCGTGTGACTAGTACCAACATCCAAAGTGATCAGACCATCATCCAGAAAGTCTGGTCTGCTGGGACGATAATTTCCGCAACCATCAATAGGTATGGTCAAACCCACTGAAATATTCCAAGATGTTGAGCGACGGTGTCAAAAACTGCTGTGGAAGACCTTAGGGTAGCCAACTCAAGAGTAACTTGGTTGACCAGGCAAGCACCAGACGAGCCTGGCCCATGGCCGAGCTCAGAGAGTAGATAAACTCTCCAAATTCTTCAAAGGTAAGGTATAAGGTATAACCAAACCAAACCAAGTATGTGGCTTACTTCCACTACAGGAATCACCACATTCTCTCAGACTACTGAGTGCAGCCCGGGTAAGTCAGCAGTCGCTGCTGCCATGGCTCATCTCAGAGCCATGCTATCCTTATACATTACCTAGTTATCGTGTCCCCCTGATAAAATTAATGTAATGTAATGCCGCTTAGCCCAGCTGAATTTATATTGAGTCGACCTACATTTAGTGGATGTTGCTTAGCACAGGTGAAGTAGAGTGCTACATGATGCTGAGGTTGGTTCTCGCAAGCCTAGTGTAATAATGTAGTTCTATAATATCGAGATGCCATTGCAACAATGAATTTACATTATTTCTATATGTATGTATGTGTTGTTAGATAATATATAGTGTAGTCCAAATTCCTCGTTTCCCTCCTATTTCGCTCTTATATGTAAGTCTTGTTGCCGCTCTAAGTGACGATATCGTTATCTCCATAATGTTTTTTTTTTCCTATGGGTGAGATGGACCAGAACTGGCGAACCTTTAACCCAAAGTGGTAAACGAGAATATTTTCTTCGAACGCGACGTTCACTGTCTCCAGTTTTTTCCTTACCCAATCTGATCATAATTTAGTACGAAGTAATTTTATACAATAAAAATATATATGTAATAATTATCATACAAAATTATTAATATAAATAACACTGTTGTTGCTTAAAATTCCCAAGAGCACTCGAAAAAACTTTTCCCAGAATTATCCATAATTTAGGCAGGCTCTCAAAAGAGTTTTTCCAGCCCTAAGATAGGCCATCCTGAAAGATTATAATTCTCGAGTAGTAGTAAACCGAGCTTTGATGGAACTAAATCTTTATAGCTGCCATGTGTGCTGAAACCTTAATGAAATACTTTGGATGATATTCTAATTTCCTTGATGAAGTCTCACAATTCAGGCTTTACTATTTCAACACTGAAACCCAGCTAGCTTTTGTTCTCACTGTGTCACTATCACACAGAATAGGGTAGCAGCACACTGCTGAGGTATCCAGTTTTTAAAATCTTGCTGCCCTTCTGCCATAGTGTCGGCACTACTGACTGCCTTGTCTTGTGTCAGGGTGTTTTAACATGATAAATAAAATAACAGTGATCATCTCGGGTGTTCAACCCTGTCGTGAAAATATTTGTTTTTAAGAGCACGGAAATACAAGTTGCCGTCCTCACAGTGGCAGCCATAGTTGCTAACTGATTAATATCGGCCCACTCCACTCAAGGAAAACAGTGAATTAGTTATGCAAATTTTTGATAATCCAATTATATATTTTGCATTAAAATTCTCATAGCAACCTAAAGTGACTATGCTAACATGTACATAAATGTAATATTTATGCAACCAAAATTTTGATGGGGGTGGCGAATATTTAGGTGACTTCATTAAGGTTTTCCGCAGATGCCACTTGGAATAATCAAGTAACACCGTCAGTGATTTGGCCAGCCTGAATAAAGAGACTTGTTTATATTTTTTTGCCCCTTCCAAATCCCCTTTTCCCAGCCTCCCGAGGACTCCAACTTTTTAGATTGTGAGGAAACCACTTTACCACAAAGTTACGTATCATAAACACCAACAAATTCCAGAACTCTTCATTGTGTTGGACTAAACATCAGCGTTGTGCTGAAGTTGTTTTCTCAGAGAACACAATACTGAAGAATAAAGAAGGAAGTAGCTTTTAGCTTCGGATTCGATCAAGAAAAGTTTAAAATCGAGTAAGAAAGAAAGTTGTTAAAGCATGTGCGGTAATTAATGATTTTCAGATGTGAGACCGAGTATTCTGATTTTCGATATAACTATTTAGAAAGTGGTAACCGGACAGTCCCTTCAAGAGGGGTTCCTTGGTGCTAGTGAAGGGCTTTTATTCTAAAGAATTGCTGCTACCTCTACCACATCTGCTAGAAAAAATGATAGGGCAGATAATGAGAACCTTCGAAACTAGGGTTGCCAGGCGAGTGATGATTCTCTTCAAATCACTTTTTCTCTCTTGGCTGGAATGTTGCTGTACACTGACGGCCCCTTTCAAGGCATGCGAAATTGCAAACTAGAGAATATACAGAGAACTTTCACTGCACGTATAAGTCCAATAAAGAACCTAAATTACTGGGACCGGTTGAAGTTCTTTGACTTATATTCCTTGGAACGCTGGCGAGTAAGCTACATGATAATATACACTTGAAAAATCCTAGAGGGACTAGACCCAAATCTGCACACGAGAATCACTCCCTACGAAAAGGAAAGACTCGGCAGGCGGTGCAACATCTTCCCAATGAAAATGAGTACGCTAAGAGACAACATAATAAGTGTTTGGGGCCCAAGACTGTTCAGCTGCCTCCCAGCATACATAAGGGGGATTACCAGAGGGAGATGGACAGGCACCTAGAGTCAGTACCTGACCAACCGGGCTGTGGTTCGTACGTCGGATTACGTACGGCCAACAGTAACAGCCTGGTTGATCACGCCCTGATCCACCGCGAGGCCTGGTCATGGACCGGACCGCGGGGGTGTTGACCCCGGAACACTCTCCAGGTATACTCCGCTTCCTTTTATGAAACCTGATTGTCTCCCTTTCCCAGACTTTTTGGCAACTAAAGTTTTTAGCGCTTT
Organism: Cherax quadricarinatus; assembly: GCF_038502225.1. NCBI lineage: Eukaryota > Metazoa > Arthropoda > Malacostraca > Decapoda > Parastacidae > Cherax > Cherax quadricarinatus. Next base: position 15,808,650 of record NC_091357.1, on the reverse strand, counting down.
CAAGTGAATAATAATAATAATAATAATAACTAGTAACCGTGGCAGTACAGTAGTACCAGATGCGTCACTATGTGCGCACTCAGACCATCGAATCCCCTCAAGGAAAGTCCCTTGATGTTGGTGAGGATCTTGATCTAGGGAATTGAATATGTGCTCCAGTTCCCTGAATTAAATCTGAATATCTTCCACATCCCTCCACAGGCGCTGTATAATACTACGGGTTTAGTGCTCCTTCCTTGATTATAATAATAATCAAACCATCCAACTGGTTCTGGTACAGTTAATCGCCAGTACAATAACCAGATTACATAAACGAGCGAGTATTATTATAATCACGAGGAGCGCTAAACCCGTAGGCTTATACAGCGCACGTGGGGGGTAGGGATGGAAGGTATTCAGGCTCAGTTCAGGGAACCGGAGCAATGATCCAATTTCCTAGATCAAGAACCCTTCACCAGCGTCAAGTAACCTCCCTTGAGGGGAAACGAGAGTGTCTGGCATCGGGAGATACATTATTATTATTATTATAATCAAGGGGAAGCGCTAAACCCGGAGGATTATACAGCGCCTGGGGGGGGGGATGTGGAAGGCATTCAGACTTAATTCGGGGAACTGGAGCACAGATCCAATTCCCCAAATCAAGAGCCCCTCACCAACATCAAGGAACCTTCCTTGAGTGGATCGGGAGATACAGCATCGTCGATTAAATAGTTGAAAACCACAAGTTTACAACTGACGTTTAAGTACAAGATGGACACTCGTATATAAGTATGTCAATCTAGAAATCAGGAGGCTGAGAATAAACTCTATAAGCATTACAGCTCATATTGGTTATTTTTATCTTTATACACATATATTGTATATTCTTTTGAGTAAGAAAAATTACTCCATTATAATGTTTACAATAAGCAAACAATTTATTGTGGATAAAATATTTTACAATATCTTGAAAATTTACGAATGAATCAAGTTTTTTATTCAAGTGCTAAATAGTGCAATGTTTGAGAATAATTTCACTGACAAAGTTTACAGCGATGTAAACTCCTTGGTATATTTGTATTCTAGCCAGAGTCGAGTGAAAGTAGTTTGAGTTTGTCTTTTGGTTTTGGTGGATAAACCATAGAAGGTGTGAAGAGTGGTTGATTGTGGTAATGATAATATATTCACCAGTAACAATGTACTGACACGGGTCGTATCAAAAGATGACTCGTCACTAGCTTCAGGAGGACCAGTGATGTACTAGTAAGGGCACCGTTAATAGCTTTCTAACCGGAGCTCATCATAGGGGATGGATGATTGCTGTCCTGCAAATGGTGGTGGCGTACGTCGTATGGGGGAGGCGGGGTCAAGGCACAGCTGGTGTTCCTGTGGTGTAGCGGTTTAGCTACTGTCAGTGATGTGTAGCTGGTGTCTTCACTCTCTGGTCTCGGTGGTGCTCGTCTTATCACAACTCAACAAACTTGTCTCTTCTCAGGGGTAACCCCGACTCAAGGCCGAACCGCGAGCGCCAGGTTAACTCTTGATCTGACCACCACCTAATCTGCAGGTGTGATGAGTAATGGCTGTGTGTAGTGAACAGTGGGTATGTGTAGTGAACAGTGTTTGTATATTAAATAATGGTTGTGTAGTGAATAGTGGTTGTGTTGTGAAGAGTGTGTTGAGCGAAGTGTAGTAGATTGGGAGTTGAATGTAGTGAATTAGAGGTTGTGTGTAGTGAATTAGTCGGGGTTGTGAAGTGAATAAGGGTTGTCTAGTAAATAGTAGTTGTGTGACTAGAGGTGGAGGTGTGTGAGTGTGTCTGTAGTGATGTTTGATGGTTGTCGTGGTGCCTTCAGCAGTGAGAACAGTTTATAATAGATATCTGGTTCCCTGAGGAGAGTGATTGTCATGGGTCCCTGTACATGTGAGGAGAGGTGATTGTGATGGGTCCCTGTACATGTGAGGAGAGGTGAGTGTGATGGGTCCCTGTACATGTGAGGAGAGGTGAGTGTGATGGGTCCCTCCATATGTGAGGAGAGGTGATTATGATGGGTCCCTGTACATGTGAGGAGAGGTGAGTGTGATGGGTCCCTCCATATGTGAGGAGAGGTGATTATTATGGGTCCCTGTACATATGAGGAGAGGTGATTGTGATGGGTCCCTGTACATGTGAGGAGAGGTGAGTGTGATGGGTCCCTCCATATGTGAGGAGAGGTGATTATGATGGGTCCCTGTACATATGAGGAGAGGTGATTGTGATGGGTCCCTGTACATGTGAGGAGAGGTGAGTGTGATGGGTCCCTCCATATGTGAGGAGAGGTGATTATGATGGGTCCCTGTACATATGAGGAGAGGTGATTGTGATGGGTCCCTGTACATGTGAGGAGAGGTGATCGTGATGGGCCCCTGTACATGTGAGGAGAGGTGATTGTGATGGGCCCCTGTACATGTGAGGAGAGGTGATTGTGATGGGTCCCTGTACATGTGAGGAGAGGTGATTGTGATGGGTCCCTGTACATGTGAGGGGAGGTGATTGTGATGGGTCCCTCTGTATGTGAGGAGAGGTGATTGTGATGGGTCCCTGTACATGTGAGGAGAGGTGATTGTGATGGGTCCCTGTACATGTGAGGGGAGGTGATTGTGATGGGTCCCTCTGTATGTGAGGAGAGGTGATTGTGATGGGTCCCTGTACATGTGAGGAGAGGTGATTGTGATGGGTCCCTGTACATGTGAGGAGAGGTGATTGTGATGGGTCCCTGTACATGTGAGGAGAGGTGATTGTGATGGGTCCCTGTACATGTGAGGGGAGGTGATTGTGATGGGCCCCTCCATATGTGAGGAGAGGTGATTGTGATAGGTCCCTCTATATGTGAGGGGAAGTGAGTGTGGTTGTCCTTGTGAGATGAAGAGTTAGGTTGTTGTGATGAATCCCTAGGTAATTATAGTGTGTCCCTGGGCAGATGTGATGGTCCCTGGTTAGTGTGAGGGATGGTGGTTGTGGTGTTCCCTGAGTGGTGTGAGAGATGGCATTTGTGGTGGTCCCTGAGTGGTGTGAAGGATGGTGGTTGTGTTCCCTGAGTGGTGTGAGGGATGGTGGTTGTTGTGGTCCCTGAGTGGTGTGAGGGATGGTGTTTGTGGTGGTCCCTGAGTAGTGGGAGGGATTGTGGTTGTGGTGGTCCCTGAGTGGTGTGAAGGATGGTGGTTGTGGTGGTCCCTGAGTGGCTTGAGGGATGGTGGTTATGGTGTTCCCTGGGTGGTGTGAAGGATGGTGGTTGGGGTGGTCCCTGAGTGGCGTGAGGGATTGTGTTTGTGGTAGTCCCTGAGTGATGTGAGGGATTGTGGTTGTGGTGGTCCCTGAGTGGTGTGAGGGGTGGTGGTTGTGGTGGTCCCTGAGTGGTGTGAGGGATTGTGGTTGTGGTGGTCCCTGGTTAGTGTGAAGGATGGTAATTGTGATGGTCCCTAAATGGTGTGAGGGATGGTGGTTGTGATGGTCCCTGAGTGGTGTGAGGAATGGTGTTGTGGTGGTCCCTGAGTGGTGTGAGGGATTGTGGTTGTGGTAGTCCCTGAGTGGTGTGAAGGATGGTGGTCCCTGGTTAGTGTGAATGATGGTAATTGTAATGGTCCCTAAGTGGTGTGAGGAATGGTGTTGTGGTGGTTCCTGAGTGGTGTGAGGGATGGTGGTTGTGGTGGTCCCCGAGTCGTGTGAGGGATGGTGTTGTGGTGGTCCTTGAGTGGTGTGAGGGATTATGGTTGTGGTGGTCCCTGAGTGGTGTGAGGGATGGTGATTGTGGTGGTCCCTGAGTGGTGTGAGGGATGATGGTTGTGGTGGTCCCTGGTTAATGTGAGGGATGGTAATTGTGATGGTCCCTGAGTGGTGTGAGGGATGGTGGTTGTGGTGGTCCCTGAGTGGTGTGAGGGATGGTGTGTGGTCCCTGAGTGGTGTGAGGGATTGTGGTTGTAGTGGTCCCTGGTTAGTGTGAGGGATGGTAACTGTGATCGTCCCTGGGTGGTGTGAGGGATTGTGGTTGTGGTGGTCCCTAAGGGGTAGTTGGTGTCGAGATAGGAGTCGTTGATGCATCTAGATAAATAGTTGGCGCGGTATACATGAGACACTCTAATAATCTACGTTTCTATTTATTTCCTCATTTTCCTTCTTTAATTTCCACAATATTACCCTAAATTTTATAGCAATCATTCAAATCCATAAGAGTAATAAAAGAAAGTATTTATTGTGGCAACCGTTAAAGCTCCGGTCTGGAGCTATCAGTAACACGGAGAAAAGTAGGCTAGAAGGATACACGTAGTAAGTCTATAGAGACCAACGCTGATGTTCCCGGGCATGGAACTTGGCCCTTAGAGACGCCTTGGTTTTGTTCAGCCAAGCCTCGCTCTAATCAGTTCTGGTTGGAACCTCGCACGGCAGAAAAGGAAGCGTTATTATTGTTCTTCTTTTCACTGGCTTCTATTTTTGTGGTATTTTGCTGCCACACTCAGTTGTTTTTATTATTATTATTATTATTATTATTATTATTATTATTATTATTATTATTATTATTATTATTATTATGTTAGGTCATGTGATGGGTGGTAAGAATGAGGAGGGGAAGGGTGGTAAGAATGAGATGAAAGGAATGTGACAGGATAGATCAGTGAGAAAGGTTATGGTTAGACAGGAAGAGAGAGGTTAAGTGGCTTTAGCACTTTAGGTGGGTTTTAAGAGTGGCTTTTGTCACACAGTGACGAGTGTGGTATTGTCACAAATGAGTGCTATTAATATTTAGTACTTACCTGTGTTTTACCTGTGACCAGTTTCAAGGTCTCTTCTACTCCCAGCTTCTCTGCTGACTACCTGATCAACCAGGCTGTTTGTTCTAGCTGCTCGCAGGCCCACATAGTCATCACAACTCGGCTAATCTAGCACTTACCTATAGTCTACGTGGAGTCGATTTCGGGGGGTCACTGCCCCTGCGACCCGGTACTAGACGGGGCCTCTCTGTTGTCGGCTTGATCGACCAGGCTTGTAGAAGGAAGCTGGTCAGTTTTCTTGAAAAGTTCTATCTTCATTCCGGCAGTATTTCTGATATCTGCCGGCGGCATGCTAAACAGTCTTGGATTACGGATATGGACCCATGGCCATTATAGAGCACGAGATATTTATAGTATATTTAGAAGCAGAAAAATCGAGTCTGTCGGTCAGGTCACCTGATCGCTGCGTTCTGCCTGGGTAGCAACAACCTGTCTAGTACATCTGAGATGCTAAAAACTACAGGATTTCGGGATAGCAGTGTTGGAAACAGTGATCAGTGAAGATTCAAGGCCACGTCTCTTATATAGATTGGTCTCCTTGATTATGAGTCTCGCCTTTTCCCATTTTATCAGATGTCCATGTGAGCTTTGGTGAGCTACATACATGTTCATATTATCGCATCGCTACTCTGTGAGGCTCTGCTCAAAGTTTCTTTCCATCTCTCCCTGGTATACTCTGTTGCAGCCACTACAAGGTATGGCGTGAGTCTGGTGGTAACCTTAACCGGGTCCCTGACGGTGGTTGAAGAAATTATTACTACACTCATCTTACTACTGCCAAGTGCACTGAACTCGTTAGTGTCTAGGTCGGCACATGGTGAGCTTATCTGAACCTGCTGCGTTCGTAATGCACTGTACTCTCCTCCGTTCATTAATATAATGGGAAGGGAAATTGAGACGAATGAATATACTGGGGATGCCTAAACACTTCAAGGAAAGCCAAGCTTGCGATCTTATATGCTCACAGTAAGAACCAAGTTTTGAGTCCTCTCTTGTTCCTGGTATCTTAATGGGGCTAGGACTACATATCATCCTTTTTAGCAGGTTTATGATATACTTTGAAAGCCAGTACGTTGTCGGTTTTACAAAACAGAACATCAAGAAATGGGAGTTGTCCATCTTTTTCTACTTCTAGGGTGACCCTGATAGACGGTTCTGTGTTGTTGATTTCAGTGAACAGGTGCTGGATGTCAAATCTTATAGATAGATAACTAATATATTAACCAAATCACGTTACTGAAAATGATGGATCTAAGACTCTCAACCTTTAAATGTTCCTTGTTGACGCTTACTAATACGGCAGTGATGAATGAACTGGTCATTCCATAACACTGACTATAGCTGGCATCACTGGATTTGAAAAAGTTGAAGTTAACACACAACTCTATGGTGTCTCATTGAATAGGGAGGCTCTTGTCTGAGATTTTCTGTCACAATATGGCGAAGGCTTGTGCTCTGGGTACGATGATAAATATTACTTTGCTGCGTAGGATAGGTTTATGTTGTGGGCAGAAAAGTAGCAGATACAGTGTAATGTATTTATTATTGTTTAATTCATGGGTAAACTTAAAACTCCTAAAGTCCATTTAGCTCCTGGGAATGGAAGGCAGTCAGATTCGATTCAAGAAAAAGGAGGGCAAGTTCAGTCCCTTGAAACGAGACCTTCACTGATATCAAGGCACCTCTACTGAAGTGTCTGTAGAGTTGTATTTCCTAACTTCCTGCAACTTTTCCTTCACCTAAGGTATAGCTGCTAAGAACTCACAGAAGACATCATTAGTAGTTTAAGAGCACTAGCACTGAGAATACACACAAAAAAATTATTCGCAGAACATTATTCAACCCACTACTGACAGAGGTCAACTCAGCTTCACATTCTCCCTCATTCTACGTCTTTCAAAAGAGTGAAACTTCAGAGCTCATAATCTTTGTAAGAAAGATTCATGAAGCAGATTAACTTTGTCATCCTTCAGTGTATGTTCTCCAGCGCATTTATGTTCATTCTATAACACTGAGACCAAAATTGTTCTTCATAATCAAAAGAAAGTCCTACCAGTGACATGATAGTTTTAGTAATCCCTTGCCTTGGCAGGGAAGTGTGACATTGGAGGAAGACGCCTGTTGCCGTAAGTCTTTGGCTTGTGTGCAGAGCTCTGAGCATGAGATTCTGGCAGAGCTCTGGCCTGTGTGCAGAGCTCTGGGAGACGGCAGCTGGAGAGTCTCTGGAGGAGATTCTGTTGGAGACAGTGCTTGTGCTGTGGAGGTCCTGGGATCTGTGGCTAGAGTCTGAGTTCCTGAGGTAAACTGTCCCTCTGAATGTATTGTAAATATTCTGTTTTGTCAGTTAAATTGTAACCCTTGTCTCACTGCTTATATACAATCCCCATTTATTTAAACCCAATAGTGTTCTCCTGTTCCCAAATATATTATTGTACAAGGACTTAATAATAAACTCTGTTTGAGTAGAATAGTAATATTCGCTGTACCCGTTATTTCTTATTCTTATGCCTTATTTTATTTATATAAGATGGAGTGAGTGAAGAGTGGGCGAGATACATGGTAGTGAGTAGTGTAGAGTTAGTGAGAAGTGATGTAGTCACCAGTGACCTCCGCTCCTCCCTTTACTCCCTTATTCCCCAATTATCCTTTCGTTTCTTACTTCCCTATATGACATCCCGCACCTCCTCCTAATTTCCAGACTACAAATTCTTCTCATTATATTCACACCACACATTGCCCTCAGACACATCTCTACTGCCTCCAACCTTCACCTTGCTGCAACATTCACTGCCCATGCTTCTCACCCATAAAAGAGCATTGGTATAACTATACTCTCATACATTCCCCTCTTTGCTTCCATGGACAAAGTTCTTTGTCTCCACAGACTCCTCAGTGCACCACTCAACTTTTTCTCCTTGTCAATTCTATGATTCACCTCATCTTTCATAGACCCATCTGCTGACACGTCAACTCCTAAATATCTGAATACATTCACCTCCTCCATACTCTCTCCCTCTAATTTGATATTCAGTCTCGTTACCTAATTTTTTTTGTTATCCTCATCACCTTACACTTTCCTATATTCACTTCTAATTTTCTTCCTTTACATACCCTATCAAACTCATCAACCAACCTCTGCAACTTCTCTTCAGAATCTCCCAAAAGCACAGTGTCATCAGCAAATAGCAACTATGACAACTCCCACTTTGTGTTAGATTCTTTGTCTTTTAACCCCACACCTCTTGCCAACACCCGAGCATTCACTTCTCTTACAACCCCATCTATAAATATATTGAACAACCATGGTGACATCACACATCCTTGTCTAAGGCCTTCTTTTACTGGGAAATAATCTCCCTCTCTTCTACATACTCTAACCTGAGCCTCACTATCATCATGAAAGCTTTTCACTGTTTTCAGTAACTTACCTCATATTCCATACATTTGCAACATCTGCCACATTGACCCCCTACCCACCCTGTCATACACCTTTTCCAAATCCACACACACACACACACACACACACACACACACACACACACACACACACACACAGACACATATATATATATATATATATATACATATATATATATATATATATATATATATATATATATATATATATATATATATATCAATAACACTGCGACTAGCCGAGGACTCGAACCCATGCTACTTTGGCCTTCCTTATGGTGGGCGATAACTCATGATGCCTTAATCCACTGGTCCAGTGGATTAAGGCGTCATGAGTTTTCGCCCACCATGAGGCAAGCCAAAGCAGAATGGGTTCGAGTCCTTGGCTAGTCGCAGTGTTGTTATTGATCAATACCACTCGTTCGTCTTTCATGGGCACAATAACACTAACACACACACACACACACACACACACACATATATATATATATATATATATATATATATATATATATATATATATATAGATATATATATATATATATATATATATATATATATAGCGCTGGGTGTATAAACCATGTGAAATATACAGTTCTGGGTGTATATACAATAAGTGTTTACACACACCCATACACCAAGGGCAACATAAATAATGGGAAGACCAGAACGAGCTCTTGGTTCATCCAAAGGTATAGAGAGGCCAAAACTAAGTGCACTAGAGAACGAAAAATTTATAGAAGACAAAGGACCCAGGAATATAAGATTAGTCTTAGAGCCAGAAACGAATATGCACAGATAAGGAGGGAGGCCCAGCGGCAATATGAAAACATCATAGCATTGGAAGCCAAGTCTGAATCAAAGCTCTTGTGCAGTCACATCAGGAGGAAAACAATACTCAAGGACCAGGTAATCAGGCTGAAGAAGGAAGGAGGGGAGTTCACAAAAAAAAAAAAAAAAAAAAAAAAAAAAAAAAAAAAAAAAAAAACGAACGAGAAATATTGTCAGCATAATTGCTGATCCCCTTATATGTGTTATATAGATTAGCTGAGTATCATAGTACCATCCATGTGTTTATATAGAAGATCCCTTAGGCGTGTGACTGTGTGACGTCACGGGGTACAGCTTGAGGCAGTGAGACGAGCTGCCTCGCTCTCAGTCGGCGTATAGACATCCAGGACATCCAGGCAGTAACACGCATGGCAGGCTGTGCCCATCCCTTCCTTATCACAGTCTGACAATATATAGTGTTACCATCCAACAAGATGTTTACCTTCAACCCTCGTATCTCCTTACCGAACCCCACACGACAATATGTGAAGAGCTCAACATGAGATTTAAGGAAGTATTTTCATAAGACACAAAGGACTCCAGACAGTCGGAATGCTGGGGTACACCAGCAATTGCTGGACACGATACACATAACCGAGAAGGAGGCGAAGAGGCTAAGTGAACTAGGTACCTCATAGGTGGTGGAACCGGGAAACATCTCTCCTTGGGTCCTGAGAGGGGAAAGAGATGGTGTTTGTGCAGCTAACAGCAGTCTTCAACACATCTATCGAAACAGGGCGACTACCTGAGGTGTGGAAGACAGCAAATGTAGTCATATTTTTATAAGAAAGGAGACAGACACGTAGCATTAAACTACAGATCAGTGTCACTGGCATGTATAGTATGCAAAGCCGTGGAGAAGATTATCAGAAGAGTGGTGGAACACCTAGAAAGGAACGAGCTTAAACATGAAAACCAGCACGGTTTCGGGGAAGGGAAATCCTGTGTCACAAACGTACTAGAGTTTTACGTCAAGGTGACGGTAGTAAGACAAGAGAGAGAGAGAGAGGGCGGGTAGATTTCATTTTCTTAGACTGCCAGAAGGCTTTCGACACTGTTCCACACAAGAAACCAACGCAAAAGGTAGACGACCAGGCAGGTATAACAGGAAGGGCACCGCAGTGGATCGGAGAATACCTGATATGAAGGCAACAACGAGTCATTGTATTGTACGTGATGAGGTGTCAGAGTGGGTGCCTGTGACGAGCGGGGTTCCACAGAGGTCAGTCCTAAAACCAGTGCTCTTTATGGTATATGTGAATGACATGACGGAAGTATCCCTGTTTGCAGACGATGTAAAGCTAATGAGGAGAATTCGGTCGGATGAGGATCAAGCAAGACTACAAAGGGATCTGGACAGGCTACAAGCCTGGTTCAGCAACTGGCTCCTAGAGTTTAACCCACCAAGTGCAAAGTCATGAAGATTGGGGAAGGGCTAAGAAGATCGCAGACATAGTTCAGGCTAGGGGGCCAAAGACTGCAAACCTCGCTCAAGGAAAATGATCTTGGGGGGAGTATAACACCGAGCACATCTCCTGAGGCGCACATCAACCAAATAACTGCTGCAGCATACAGGCGCCTAGCAAACCTAACAGCATTCCGACTTCTTAATAGGGAATCGTTCAGGACCCTGTACACCGTGCACGTTAGGCCAATATTGGAGTATGCAGCAAAAGTTTGCAACTCACACTCAGCCAAGCACGTAAGGAAACTTGAGAAAGTGCGAAGGTTTGCAACAAGACTTAGTCCCGGAACTAAGGGGTATGTCCTACGAGGAGAGGTTATGGGAAATCAACCTGACGACACTGGAGGATAGGAGAGATAGGGGGGATATGATAACGACATATAAAATACTGAGAGGAATCGACAAGGTAGACAGAGACAGGATGTTCCAGAGATGGGACACAGCAACAAAGGGTCACAGTTGGAGGTTGAAGACTCAGATGAGTCATAGGGATGGTAGGAAGTATTTCTTCAGCTACAGAGTTGTCAGGAAGTGGAAGTCTGAGAGGTGATGTAGTGGAATCAGGATCCATACATAGCTTTATGAAGAGGTATAATACAGCTCATGCAGCAGGAAGAGTGACCTAGTAGCGGCCAGTGAAGAGGCGGGGCCAGGAGCTGTGACTCGACCTCTGTAACCACAACTAGGTGATACACACACACTCACAAGGAGACGGGTATATACACCCAGAGGTGTGCATGTCGGTATGTATATATATATATATATATATATATATATATATATATATATATATATATATATATATATATATATATATATATATTATATATATATATATATATATATATATATATATATATATATTTTATTATTATCACACTGGCCGATTCCCACCAAGGCAGGGTGGCCCGAAAAAGAAAAACTTTCATCATCATTCACTCCATCACTGTCTTGCCAGAAGGGTGCTTTACACTACAGTTTTTAAACTGCAACATTAACACCCCTCCTTCAGAGTGCAGGCACTGTCTTCCCATCCCCAGGACTCAAGTCCGGTCTGCCGATTTCCCTGAACCCCTTCATAAATATTACTTTGCTCACACTCCAACAGCACGTCAAGTATTAAAAACCATTTGTCTCCATTCACTCCTATCAAACACGCTCACGCATGCCTGCTGGAAGTCCAAGCCCCTCGCACACAAAACCTCCTTTACCCCCTCCCTCCAACCTTTCCTAGGTGGACCCCTACCCCGCCTTCCTTCCACTACAGACTGATACACTCTTGAAGTCATTCTGTTTCGCTCCATTCTCTCTACATATCCGAACCACCTCAACAACCCTTCCTCAGCCCTCTGGACAACAGTTTTGGTAATCCTGCACCTCCTCCTAACTTCCAAACTACGAATTCTCTGCATTATATTCACACTACACATTGCCCTCAGACATGACATCTCCACTGCCTCCAGCCTTCTCCTCGCTGCAACATTCATCACCCATGCTTCACACCCATATAAGAGCGTTGGTAAAACTATACTCTCATACATTCCCCTCTTTGCCTCCAAGGACAAAGTTCTTTGTCTCCACAGACTCCTAAGTGCACCACTCACCCTTTTCCCCTCATCAATTCTATGATTCACCTTATCTTTCATAGACCCATCCGCTGACACGTCCACTCCCAAATATCTGAATATATTCACCTCCTCCATAATCTCTCCCTCCAATCTGATATCCAATCTTTCATCACCTAATCTTTTTGTTATCCTCATAACCTTACCCTTTCCTGTATTCACTTTTAATTTTCTTCTTTTGCATACCTTACCAAATTCATCCACCAATCTCTGCAACTTCTCTTCAGAATCTCCCAAGAGCACAGTGTCATCAGCAAAGAGCAACTGTGACAACTCCCACTTTATGTGTGATTCTTTATCTTTTAACTCCACGCCTCTTGCCAAGACCCTCGCATTTACTTCTCTTACAACCCCATCTATAAATATATTAAACAACCACGGTGACATCACACATCCCTGTCTAAGGCCTACTTTTACTGGGAAATAATTTCCCTCTTTCCTACATACTCTAACTTAAGCCTCACTATCCTCGTAAAAACTCTTCACTGCTTTCAGTAACCTACCTCCTACACCATACACCTGCAACATCTGCCACATTGCCCCCCTATCCACCCTGTCATACGCCTTTTCCAAATCCATAAATGCCACAAAGACCTCTTTAGCCTTATCTAAATACTGTTCACTTATATGTTTCACTGTAAACACCTGGTCCACACACACCCCCTAAAGCCTCCTTGTTCATCTGCTATCCTCTTCTCCGTCTTACTCTTAATTCTTTCAATAATAACTCTACCATACACTTTACCAGGTATACTCAGCAGATTTATCCCCCTATAATTTTTGCACTCTCTTTTGTCCCCTTTGCCTTTATACAAAGGAACTATGCATGCTCTCTGCCAATCCCTAGGTACCTTACCCTCTTCCATACATTTATTAAATAATTGCACCAACCACTCCAAAACTATATCCCCACCTGCTTTTAACATTTCTATCTTTATCCCATCAATCCCGGCTGCCTTATTCCCTTTCATTTTACCTACTGCCTCACGAACTTCCCCCACACTCACAACTGGCTCTTCCTCACTCCTACAAGATGTTATTCCTCCTTGCCCTATACACCAAATCACAGCTTCCCTAACTTCATCAACATTTAACAATTCCTCAAAATATTCCCTCCATCTTCCCAATACCTCTAACTCTCCATTTAATAACTCTCCTCTCCTATTTTTAACTGACAAATCCATTTGTTCTCTAGGCTTCCTAAACTTGTTAATCTCACTCCTAAACTTTTTCTTATTTTCAACAAAATTTGTTGATAACATCTCACCCACTCTCTCATTTGCTCTCTTTTAACATTGCTTCACCACTCTCTTAACCTCTCTCTTTTTCTCCATATACTCTTCCCTCCTTGCATCACTTCTACTTTGTAAAAACTTCTCATATGCTAACTTTTTCTCCCTTACTACTCTCTTTACGTCATCATTCCACCAATCGCTCCTCTTCCCTCCCACACCCACTTTCCTATAACCACAAACTTCTGCTGAACACTCTAACACTACATTTTTAAACCTACCCCATACCTCTTCGACCCCATTGCCTATGCTCTCATTAGCCCATCTATCCTCCAATAGCTGTTTATATCTTACCCTAACTGCCTACTCTTTTAGTTTATAAACCTTCACCTCTCTCTTCTCTGATGCTTCTATTCTCCTTGTATCCCATCTACCTTTTACTCTCAGTGTAGCTACAACTAGAAAGTCATCTGATATATCTGTGGCCCCTCTATAAACATGTACATCATGAAGTCTACTCAACAGTCTTTTATCTACCAATACATAATCCAACAAAGGGCTCCCATTATCATTTACATCTGGCACCCCAAACTTACCTACCACACCCTCTCTAAAAGTTTCTCCTACTTTAGCACTCAGGTCCCCTACCACAATTACTCTCTCACTTGGTTCAAAGACTCCTATACATTCACTTAACATCTCCCACAATCTCTCTCTCTCCTCTACATTCCTCTCTTCTCCAGGTGCATACACACTTATTATGACCCACTTTTTGCATCCAACCTTTACTTTAATCCACACAATTCTTGAATTTACACATTCATATTCTCTTTTCTCCTTCCATAACTGATCCTTCAACATTACTGCTACCCCTTCCTTTGCTCTAACTCTCTCAGATACTCCAGATTTAATCCCATTTATTTCCCCCCACCGAAACTCCTTTACCCCTTTCAGCTTTGTTTCGCTTAGGGCCAGGACATCCAACTTCTTTTCATTCATAACATCAGCAATCATCTGTTTCTTGTCATCCGCACTACATCCACGCACATTCAAGCATCCCAGTTTTATAAAGTTTTTCTTCTTCTCTTTTTTAGTAAATGTCTACAGGAGAAGGGGTTACTAGCCCATTGCTCCCGGCATTTTAGTCGCCTCATACGACACGCATGGGTTACGGAGGAAAGATTCTTTTCCACTTCCCCATGGACAATAGAAGAAATAAAGAAGAACAAGAGCTATTTAGAAAAAGGAGAAAAACCTAGATATATATATATATATATATATATATATATATATATATATATATATATATATATATATATATATATATATATATATATATATATATATATATATACATACATGTGCGTGTCTGTGAAGTGTGACCAAAGTGTAAGTAGGAGTAGCAAGATATCCCTGTTATCTAGCGTGTTTATGAGACAGAAAAAGAAGCCAGCAATCCTACCATTATGCAAAACAGTTACAGGTTTCTGTTTCACAGTCATCTGGCAGGACGGTAGTACTTCCCTGGGTGGTTGCTGTCTACCAACCTACTACATATATATATATATATATATATATATATATATATATATATATATACATATATATATATATATATATATATATATATATATATATATATAATATATATATATATATACATACATACATACATATACATACCGACATGTACACTTCTGGGTGTATATACCCGTCCCCTTGTGTCGCCCACATTGAGGACAACGTAATCGTAATCGTGGACCGGATGCCTGTATCTCTGTAGTGCCGGCGCAGCGTCATACATCTGGCAGCTGGCCGCCACATGGGTGCCGACTAGTCATATCTCCAACACACTATATTCTTCTTTACTCTTATTAAACACATTATTTATCCACTATTGAACATTTCTTTTTCATTAATCTGTCGCTTAAACATAGTTATTGATTATTTTTACTCACTGCAAAATAATACATATATAAAGCTCGACACATGAAGTGGTATACGACAATTATAAACGATTGCGGACGCCACACAGACAAAAAATAAAGATTTAAAGAAACCAAAAAACTATAAAAAGCGCATTTCTCTATGTTGCGTTGAGGGTGTCAGAGTATTTTATTCTAATAATTGAATATTTATATTTTATCTCGTTGTTTATCTCCCTCCGTCCGTTTTGGCACGTATGTTGCTGTAAATACCTCAGTAACAGAGCTGCGAGAGTGAGTAGGTAGTGTGGATATTGCTTGGCCTGTGGTTGGCCTAGTTAAAGGTCAGGCATCACCCTGTATGTGATGAAGATGTGACCACTAGCTAGGCCTGTACATTTTGCAGTGATTATATATATATATATATATATATATATATATATATACATATATATATATATATATATATATATATATACATATATATATATATATACATATATATATATATATATACATATATATATATATATATAGACATATATATAGATATATATATAGATATATATAGATATATATATAAATATATATATATATATATATATAGTGAAACATATAAGTGAACAGTATTTAGGTAAGGCTAAAGAGGTCTTTGTGGCATTTATGGATTTGGAAAAGGCGTATGACAGGGTGGATAGGGGGGCAATGTGGCAGATGTTGCAAGTGTATGGTGTAGGAGGTAGGGTACTGAAAGCATTGAAGAGTTTTTACGAGGATAGTGAGGCTCAAGTTAGAGTATGTAGGAAAGAGGGAAATTATTTCCCAGTAAAAGTAGGCCTTAGACAAGGATGTGTGATGTCACAGTGGTTGTTTAATATATTTATAGATGGGGTTGTAAGAGAAGTAAATGCGAGGGTCTTGGCAAGAGGCGTGGAGTTAAAAGATAAAGAATCACACATAAAGTGGGAATTGTCTCAGTTGCTCTTTGCTGATGACACTGTGCTCTTGGGAGATTCTGAAGAGAAGTTGCAGAGATTGGTGGATGAATTTGGTAGGGTGTGCAAAAGAAGAAAATTGAAAGTGAATACAAGAAAGAGTAAGGTTATGAGGATAACAAAAAGATTAGGTGATGAAAGATTGGAGGGAGAGAGTATGGAGGAGGTGAATGTATTCAGATATTTGGGAGTGGACGTGTCAGCGGATGGGTCTATGAAAGATGAGGTGAATCATAGAATTGATGAGGGGAAAAGGGTGAGTGGTGCGCTTAGGAGTCTGTGGAGACAAAGAACTTTGTCCTTGGAGGCAAAGAGGGGAATGTATGAGAGTATAGTTTTACCAACGCTCTTATATGGGTGTGAAGCATGGGTGATGAATGTTGCAGCGAGGAGAAGGCTGGAGGCAGTGGAGATGTCATGTCTGAGAGCAATGTGTGGCGTGAATATAATGCAGAGAATTCGTAGTTTGGAAGTTAGGAGGAGGTGCGGGATTACCAAAACTGTTGTCCAGAGGGCTGAGGAAGGGTTGTTGAGGTGGTTCGGACATGTGGAGAGAATGGAGCGAAACAGAATAACTTCAAGAGTGTATCAGTCTGTAGTGGAAGGAAGGCGGGGTAGGGGTCGGCCTAGGAAAGGTTGGAGGGAGGGGGTAAAGGAGGTTTTGTGTGCGAGGGGCTTGGACTTCCAGCAGGCATGCGTGAGCGTGTTTGATAGGAGTGAATGGAGACAAATGGTTTTTAATACTTGACGTGCTGTTGGAGTGTGAGCAAAGTAACATTTATGAAGGGGTTCAGGGAAACCGGCAGGCCGGACTTGAGTCCTGGGGATGGGAAGTACAGTGCCTGCACTCTGAAGGAGGGGTGTTAATGTTGCAGTTTAAAAACTGTAGTGTAAAGCACCCTTCTGGCAAGACAGTGATGGAGTAAATGATGGTGAAAGTTTTTCTTTTTCGGACCACCCTGCCTTGGTGGGAATCGGCCAGTGTGATAATATATATATATATATATATATATATATATATATATATATATATATATATATATATAAACACTGATCTCTGGCTGAAGGAGACTCGAACCTACGAACCTTAGGACAAGGTACGCAGTGCTTTACCAATCTACCCACACTGGACCAATACCTTGGCGTGTAGCATGCGCTAAACGTTTGATCAAACGTGTAGCGCATGCTACACGCCAAGGTCTTGGTCCAGTGTGGGTAGACTGGTAAAGCACTGCGTACCTTGTCCTAAGGTTCGTAGGTTCGAGTCTCCTTCAGCCAGAGATCCGTGTTTATATATATATATATATATATATCTATATATATATATATATATATATATATATATATATGAAATATTAAGTAAAAATGAAATACATATTAATGACTATTTGCATTATCTTGATTGATGCCGTGATGAATACAACAAACAATAATGCCCGGTATATTCAGCATAACTAGATTATGGTACGAGTACATAAAATGAATAACAGTTTTTTTTTTTTTTTTTTTTTTTGTAGTTTCTATCTCATTTTATTTCCGTTCTAAAATAAACAAGATTACTAAACAGCTTTCTGCAGTTGTATATGAAGTATACTTTAATTATGATAAAAGTGTTTTGAGGGAGGTGATGGTGATGGTGATGCTGTGAGGGCGAGGTAAGCAAGTATTGGTTCGTCACCACCTCTGCTGAGTGTGATGCTGCCAGAGTTTAGCACTCTTGCTGCCAGAGTTTAGCACTCTTGCTGCCAGAGTTTAGCACTCTTGCTGCCAGAGTTTAGCACTCTTGCTGCCAGAGGGTACCACATGGAAATATCAGATGTTCATTTACAGATTTGCAGAGAATTTCGACGTGTATATGTGAATATATAATTGTTGAGATGCGTGATTAATCCATTGCAAAATACGGTTATATCGCCACATGAAAAAAATGTGAAATTACTGCATTTCACGATGTTTGTGGTATATTTTTCCTGGATAAGCCAGTCAGGTTCCACCAAGAGTGTGGGAACCCCTGTTTGAGTACCCAGCTCTGCGTTACGAAGACATATTAATATAAGAATGTGACGATTTAGCATAAGCAGTAAACGTGAAAGTTATCAGGAAATACCTTCGATTATACCATATTTATCTCTGTTATAGAGATGCAAAAAGGAAAGTTTTGTCCTTTAGATCATCGTTTTCTTCTTTTTTTTTTTAATACGTCACGGGGTTCGTTTCAGCTTTTTCCTAGAAACCGTAAACTGACCTCCCTTCAATGAGATATTTGTGTCCCCTAGTTGAAAGTGGCTCATAATACCATCACACACGTAAGAGAATTACCGTAATCAGTGGTTCTTTAGTATGACTCACCAGGACATCACCCACATATAAAAAGAGAATTGTTCTTAATAACACAGATTAGTATGTAACTAGAATTACTTGACACTATTGGAAGAAATGCATGAAAGTTCAATAATAAATAATTCACTTGTCGACATCTTCGAGTAGTTTGAAAATATCCTATTATGATTTTTTCAGTGCTCGGTTGTTAAATTGACTCCCGTTTTGTTTTCTTGCCAGAATTTTAACAGATAAATTAAAATGAATGAAGAATGCTTGTCCATACATGTATGATAGATAATGTTTTCAATAAGTGGGTTCTTTTATCAGTATTCTATACCAAAATCTCTCATTCGTGGCCTTTACATCAAGACGAAAAAATATAACATAAAGACTTATTTATTGAAGCACAGTTTTCCTTCACTGCATTTGCATGTAATAGTCAAGTATGAGTCTTTGTCTGGTATAATGTTATGTATCCTGCAGCCACTATAACCCACCAATACTTCTAAATCTTCCAAAAAGCATCAACTTTGAGCCGACAACCCGACTCCGCCAGTATGTAATCTTATGTTAAAATTGCCGTAAGTAAGTTTGGCTTTATTTTTTTCCTGTTTAGGCTATATTTATTAACATTCCAGGGTTTTGATTCTGTATAAAATTCACATTGTGTAGTAAGAAAGGTAAGCGAGCGTGTACATTAGGCGAGGCGGAAGCAGGCTATGTGCCAGCCTCAAATGATAGGTTTGAGGGAGACGCCGCTCACCCACTATAATTTCCTGCCCCAGGTGCTGCTCTTTCATAATTTAGACAGGGAGACGTACTTGCCTTGTATTTTTAGCGCAGTTGCTATGTTATTTCCGCAAGTTATATTACAAGTTTTACAGTGGAAACATGTAATAGTACCATAGTGAATATTGCGATGTTGAATCACTGAATTTATTGCCGCACTCATCTTCCTCAGTTTCTTCTAAACTCCTGAAAACAATACCTTGGTTAAACAGGTCACGAGTTGGTGTGGAGGCGATGGCGGAACTGCCAACTTGATTCTTCGTTGATCGGTTTACCCAAACAATGATAAGGTAATTTGTAGCTCAGTGGTACGGCACTTGGCTCACAGTACCAAAAGGGTTCAAGTTTAATTTGTAGTAGATAAACATAGTGTATATTATGATATTTGGAACCCACGATAAAATGCCGCTCTAGCTGAGTAAATGCGATTTTACAATCATTGTCTGAAGCATAAATACTCCAGATCTAAACTTATGTCTTGTAGTAGTGTACTAAGGAGTTAATTATTATGATGCCTCAGCTGGAGTGGCTTTCCACTGAATTCATTTTAAATTTATGCCGATGTGTTAGTTTAGTTTGCAACATTAAAATATAATTTATTGTTATTAACTCGTAAGCAAATTAAGAGTTTATAATTTAAAACTCTTATACAAAGTGAGTCGAGTTCATGGCTAAATTTAATGTTAAAATATTAGAAATAAAGTAAGGAAGTGTCCTGTAATTGATACATGTGTACAGTGTTGACAAAACACACACACACACACACACACACACACACACACACACACACACACACACGTACTCATATACAACAGGCCTAGTGTCTAATCGACATGTGCCTAGGACAAAATGGTAACTAACACACACATATATATAAGGAGGTACCACCTCTATAGCTGGACTGGGGACCCTCATCCTCAGAAAAGACAATAAACGTACCTCAGGGAAAACTCAAGGTTCTCCCCGGAGCTGTTTGAATATTTTCTTCTTCTACCACCCCCTATATTTTATATTCTATGTGAACATTTATTAATAAACAGAATAGATTTGCAGAAAAACACAAACATGAATACAATGGTACAATGTATTAAAGATCATGAATTTCCTCCAGCTCCCCGGAAGCCGGACGCGAGCCAAGTATGCAGCAAGCATTTCCCCTTTGGATGGCCACGCTGAGGCGCTGGAACATGAAAGTGACATATATATATATATATATATATATATATATATATATATATATATATATATATATGCATGCCGAATAGGTAAAATTGGTCAATTAGCAAAAACTAATATAAAATTAAGGCCTTTCTAAAATTTTCTCTTATACGTTTAAAGATATATATTTTTTCATTTATGTTAATGTAAAAATTAATAATTATGTATCAAAGGAACCTTAGAAAACTTACCTAACCTTATAACAAATGCAGTATAATTTACCCTAATCCAGCTAAATATATTTTAGATAAGTTTACAGTAATTTAATAATAAACAAACACAATGAAATATATTCTTTTCGTTAGGTTCAGAATGATTTTTGCGAAATTATTGCATTTACAAATTTACGCTTGCCTTATTCGGCAAGAAGAGCGTTGCTATTTAAGTCAAAATCGCAAGTTTTACCTATTCGGAACGACATATATATATGCAAGACAAGCCACAGGGGGGTGAAAATCTTTAGCTCAAGTTCTTTCGCACTTCTCAGTGCATCATCAGGAGCTATGCAATGTTCCAAGGTTGCAGCTGAAGGAATAAGGGCTCTCTCTCTCTCTCTCTCTCTCTCTCTCTCTTTCTAATATATATGTATAATATATATATATATATATATATATATATATATATATATATACATATTATACATATATATATATATATATATATATATATATATATATATATATATATATACATATATATATATATATATATATATATATATATATATATATATATATATATATATATATATAGATATATACATATGTATATATATATATATATATATATATATATATATATATATATATATATGTATATATATATATATATATACATATAGATGTGTGTGTGTGTGTGTACTCACCTAGTTGTACTCACCTAGTTGAGGTTGCGGGGGTCGAGTCCGAGCTCCTGGCCCCGCCTCTTCACTGATCGCTACTAGGTCACTCTCCCTGAGCCGTGAGCTTTATCATACCTCTGCTTAAAGCTATGTATGGATCCTGCCTCCACTACATCACTTCCCAAACTATTCCACTTACTGACTACTCTGTGGCTGAAGAAATACTTCCTAACATCCCTGTGATTCATCTGTGTCTTCAGCTTCCAACTGTGTCCCCTTGTTACTGTGTCCAATCTCTGGAACATCATGTCTTTGTCCACCTTGTCAATTCCTCTCAGTATTTTGTATGTCGTTATCATGTCCCCCCTATCTCTCCTGTCCTCCAGTGTCGTCAGGTTGATTTCCCTTAACCTCTCCTCGTAGGACATACCTCTTAGCTCTGGGACTAGTCTTGTTGCAAACCTTTGTACTTTCTCTAGTTTCTTTACGTGCTTGGCTAGGTGTGGGTTCCAAACTGGTGCCGCATACTCCAATATGGGCCTAACGTACACAGTGTACAGGGTCCTGAATGATTCCTTATTAAGATGTCGGAATGCTGTTCTGAGGTTTGCTAGGCGCCCATATGCTGCAGCAGTTATTTGGTTGATGTGCGCTTCAGGAGATGTGCCTGGTGTTATACTCACCCCAAGATCTTTTTCCTTGAGTGAGGTTTGTAGTCTCTGGCCCCCTAGACTGTACTCCGTCTGCGGTCTTCTTTGCCCTTCCCCAATCTTCATGACTTTGCACTTGGTGGGATTGAACTCCAGGAGCCAATTGCTGGACCAGGTCTGCAGCCTGTCCAGATCCCTTTGTAGTTCTGCCTGGTCTTCGATCGAGTGAATTCTTCTCATCAACTTCACGTCATCTGCAAACAGGGACACCTCAGAGTCTATTCCTTCCGTCATGTCGTTCACAAATACCAGAAACAGCACTGGTCCTAGGACTGACCCCTGTGGGACCCCGCTGGTCACAGGTGCCCACTCTGACACCTCGCCACGTACCATGACTCGCTGCTGTCTTCCTGTCAAGTATTCCCTGATCCATTGTAGTGGCTTCCCTGTTATCTCTGCTTGGTCCTCCAGTTTTTGCACCAATCTCTTGTGTGGAACTGTGTCAAACGCCTTCTTGCAGTCCAAGAAAATGCAATCCACCCACCCCTCTCTCTCTTGTCTTACTGCTGTCACCATGTCATAGAACTCCAGTAGGTTTGTGACACAGGATTTCCCGTCCCTGAAACCATGTTGGCTACTGTTGATGAGATCGTTCCTTTCTAGGTGTTCCACCACTCTTCTCCTGATAATCTTCTCCATGATTTTTCATACTATACAGTCAGTGACACTGGTCTGTAGTTTAATGCTTCATGTCTGTATCCTTTTTTAAAGATTGGGACTACATTTGCTGTCTTCCATGCCTCAGGCAATCTCCCTGTTTCGATAGATGTATTGAATATTGTTGTTAGGGGTACACATAGCGCCTCTGCTCCCTCTCTCAATACCCATGGGGAGATGTTATCTGGCCCCATTGCCTTTGAGGTATCTAGCTCACTCAGAAGCCTCTTCACTTCTTCCTCGGTTGTGTG
The DNA here is from genome assembly GCF_038502225.1 of Cherax quadricarinatus. Lineage (NCBI taxonomy): Eukaryota > Metazoa > Arthropoda > Malacostraca > Decapoda > Parastacidae > Cherax > Cherax quadricarinatus. Next base: position 15,785,587 of record NC_091357.1, on the reverse strand, counting down.
CACTGTGTCCAGCACATGGTGGTGTGCCCCACCTCTCCGTCTTTCTGGAGCCCCTTCTGTCTCCTCTGTGAACACTTCTTTGAATCTCTTGTTGAGTTCCTCACATACTTCACGGTCATTTCTTGTTGTCTCTCCTCCTTCCTTCCTTAGCCTGATTACCTGGTCCTTGACTGTTGTTTTCCTCCTGATGTGGCTGTACAACAGTTTCGGGTCAGATTTGGCTTTCGCTGCTATGTCATTTTCATATTGTCTTTGGGCCTCCCTTCTTATCTGTGCATATTCGTTTCTGGCTCTACGACTGCTCTCCTTATTCTCCTGGGTCCTTTGCCTTCTATATTTCTTCCATTCCCTAGCACACTTGGTTTTTGCCTCCCTGCACCTTTGGGTAAACCATGGGCTCATCCTAGCTTTTTCATTATTCCTGTTACCCTTGGGTACAAACCTCTCCTCAGCCTCCTTACATTTTGTTGCTACATATTCCATCATCTCATTAACTGGCTTCCCTGCCAGTTCTCTGTCCCACTGAACCCCGTTCAGGAAGTTCCTCATTCCTGTGTAGTCCCCTTTCTTGTAGTTTGGTTTCATTCGTCCTGGCCTTCCTGCTTCTCCCTCCACTTGTAGCTCTACTGTGTATTCGAAGCTTAGAACCACATGGTCACTGGCCCCAAGGGGTCTTTCATATGTGATGTCCTCGATATCTGCACTACTCAAGGTGAATACTAAGTCCAGTCTTGCTGGTTCATCCTCTCCTCTCTCTCTTGTAGTGTCCCTTACGTGTTGGCACATGAAGTTTTCCAGTACCACCTCCATCATCTTAGCCCTCCATGTATCTTGGCCCCCATGTGGGTCCAAGTTCTCCCAATCGATCTTGTGGTTAAAGTCACCCATGATCAGGAGCTTTGCCCTGCATGCATGAGCTCTTCTGGTCACTCTAGCCAGTGTGTCAACCATCGCTCTATTGCTCTCGTCGTACTCTTGCCTTGGCCTCCTGCTGTTCTGCGGTGGGTTATACATCACTGCTATTACCACCTTGGGACCTCCAGAGTGAAGCATTCCCGCTATGTAATCACTTTCTTCTCCGCTGTCTCCTCTCTCCAGCTCATCAAAATTCCAGCGATTTTTGATCAGCAATGCCACTCCTCCACCCCCCCTGTTCCCTCTGTCTTTCCTCAGGATTTGGTATCCCATTGGAAAGATGGCATCTGTTATCATACCTGTAAGCTTGGTTTCTGTGAGAGCTATGATGTGTGTGTGTGTGTGTGTGTGTGTGTGTGTGTGTGTGTGTGTGTGTGTGTGTGTGTGTGTGTGTGTGTGTGTGTGTGTGTGTGTGTGTGTGAAGAAAATTAAAGGTGAATATAAGAAAGAGTAAGGTGATGAGGATAACAAAAAAAAATTAGGTAACGAAAGATTGGAGGGAGAGAGTATGAAGGAGATGACTATATTCAGAGAGTTAGGGTGGACGTGTCAGTAGATGGGTCTTTGAAAGATACGGTGAATCATAGAATTGATGAGGGGATAAAGGTGAGTGGTGCATTTAGGAGTCTGTGGAGACAAAGAACTTTGTCCATAGAAGCAAAGAGGGGAGTGTATGAGAGTATAGTTATACCAGTGCTCTTATATGGGTGATAAGCATGGGTTGTGAATGTTGCAACAAGGAGAAGCGCTGATGGCAGTGGATATATATCTAAGGGCAATGTGAGGTGTGAATATAATGCAGAGAATTCCTAGTTTGTAAATTATGATGGAGGAGGTGTGGGATTACTAAACTATTATCCAGAGGGCTGAGGAGGGGTTGTTGAGATGGTTCTGACATGTAGAGAGAATGGAACAAAATAGAATGACTTCGAGAGTGTACAGATCTGTAGTGGAGGGAAGGCGGGGTACGGGTCGGCCTAGGAAAGGTTGGAGGGAGGGGGTGAAGGAGGTTTTGTGTGAGAGGGGGCTTGGACTTCCAGCAAGCATGCGTGAGCATGTTAGATAGGAGCAAATGGAGACAAATAGTTTTAAGGACTTGACGTTCTTTTGGAGTGTGAGCAAAGTAACATTTATGAAGGGATTCAGGGATACCGGCAGGCTGGACTTGAGTCCTGGAGATGGGAAGTGCAGTATCTACACTCTGAAGGAGAGGTGTTAATGTTGCAGTTTTATAACTGTAGTGTAAGCACTCCTCTGGTAAGACAGTGATGGAGTGAATGATGATGAAAGTTTTTCTTTCTCGGGCCACCCTACCTTGATGGGAGACGGCCGATGTGTTAATAAAAATAAAAAAAATATGTACCATACTCTGAAAAAACTTATCCTATTTCACCTGTTGCTGCCCTTGCAACATTGCACAGCTCCTGATGACGCACTGAGAAGTGTAAAAATACTTGAGCTAAAGATTTCCACCCCCTGTGGCTTGTCTTGCATTGTTAAGATCGCCAGTCTTAGATTGTTTTGCATATATATATATATATATATATATATATATATATATATATATATATATATATGTCGTGCCGAATATGTAAAACTGGTCAATTAGCAAGAACTCATTTAAAATTAAGTCCTTTCTAAAATTTTCTCTTATACGTTTAAAGATATATTTTTTTCATTAATGTTCATGTAAAAAATTTTAATTTTGCTCCAAAAGAATCTTAGAAAACTTACCTAACCTTATTATAGCAAGAACAATTTTTTTTAGCCTAACCCAACTAAATATATCTTAGATTTGTTTACAGTAATTTAATACTAAACAAGCACAGTGAAATATATTTTTTTTCGTTCGGTTCAGAATGATTTTGGCGAAATTATTGCATACACAAATTTCCGCTTGTCCTTTATGGCAAGATGAGCGTTGCTATTTAAGCCAAGATCGCAAGTTCTGCCTATTCGGCACAACATATATATATATATATATATATATATATATATATATATATATATATATATATATATATATATATATATAGGGAGGTACCACCTCTAGAACTGTCCTGGGGACCCTCATCCTCAGAGAAAAGAATAAACTTGGTTCAGGGAAAACTCAAGGTTCTCCCTGAAGCCGTTTGAGAATTTTCTCCTACCACCCCCTATATTTCAAGTATATATATATATATATATATTGTGTATGTGTATATATGTGTGTGCTCACCTAGTTGAATTGCAGGGGTCGAGTCCTAGCTAAACAACTTCGCCCAACGTGGGGCTCGAACCCACGACCCCGAGATTAAGAGTCTCGTGCTCTACCGACTGAGCTAGCCGGGCTTGTGTGTGTGTGATGTCCGAGAGGCATTTTCTGTTCCAACTCGTGAAATCTTTTTTTCCCTTGAAGAATATATGCTGTTACAAGGCTCTTGGTATAAGGAATCAGAGCTTCTCGCCCCTTCTTGGATCAAACCCCACTACCTCCCATTCCCCAGTAGCTGCATAGCCCTCTTTTGGCCTAGCGCTCGGCCATGATAATAATATGACCTCTCCCAACTCCCACTGATGTCTTCATAGGCCAGATCGGTGATCTTACTACAGCTCATATCAAACCTCAGTCATATGAGAGTATATTCCTTTCCCTTTCCCTAAAATGCAACCCATAGCAGTCGGCTAACACCCAGATACCGGGTGTGTGTGAGTGCATCTGTGTATGTTAGTGAGTGAAAGTGTGTATGTGGTATGGGGAAGCGTGTATGTGTGTATTAGCTAAAGTGTTTATGAGTATAGCCAGAATAAACAGTGAGTGTTGTTCTACTGAGTGCTGCTGACATCACAAGTCACATCTTTTATTTGTCTTGGACGTCGTGGCCCGACGTCTGCTAAAGTGACAATAAGTATTTATCATCTTAATATAAATCCTCTTCTTTATATTAAACAGATATAACTAATGTGATTTTTTAATTAATAAAAATAAGTTTAATTACGTAATTATCTGTTTCCACAGAAAATAACAACTTTACTACCAAGTTATTTTCCGTTGTTTTATTAAAAGTAACAATAATTTACATGATCAGTAAAAGACAAACTTTTATTGCAATCATATATTCTCACAATAAAAGTGTGATCTGCTTATATATATTTTGTTTACTATATTCCGAAGGCATTTAGTCCTTGTACCTTGTGTATATTCTGGATAAGGAGTCTTGAAAAGTACACCCTGTCTTGGTGGGATAAGATAACCAAGCTTTTCTTGCCGAATAAGGCAAGCGAAAAATTGTGTATGCAATAATATCGCAAAAATCATTCTGAACCTAAGGAAAAAAATAGATTTCATTGTGTTTTATTATTAAATTATTGTAAACTTATCTAAAATATATTTAGGTGGATTAGGCTAAACACGCAAGGTTCGTACAGCCTCTGGGATGGGAGGTAATCAAGATTAATCTAAGGAAAAGAATGGAAGCTCTAATTCCCGAGATCAAGAGCCTTTCAGTAACATGAAGGCAGAGTGTGAAGGGACAGTTTGTTGTCCAAGGATTGTGTTGCCACACTAATATTCCTCTCACACGACCACGTCAACAAACTGTTATTTAATATTTTGTACCAAGTGTAACTTCTCTCACAGCAGGAGGAGGAGGACGACGACGACGACGAGGAGGAAGAGGCAGATAGGGAGGAGAAGGACGACGAGGAGGAAGAGGCAGATAGAGAGGAAGAGGAGGTGGAAGAGAAGGAGAGGAGGAACAGGAGAAGGATGAAGAGGTAGAGAAGGAGGAAGAGGAAGAGGAGAAGGGGAGGAGGAAGAGGAGGAGGAGGCTGAAGATGTAGAGAAGGAGGAAGATGAGAAGGAAGAGAAGGGGAGGAGAAAGAGGAGGAGAAGAGGAAGAGGAGGAGGATGAAGAGGTAGAGAAGGAGGGAGAGGAAGAGGAGAAGCGGAGGAGGATGAAGAGGTAGAGAAGGAGGAAGAGGAAGAGGAGAAGGAAGATGAGAAGGGGAGGAGGAAGAGGAGGAGAAGAGGAAGAGGAGGAGGATGAAGAGGTAGAGAAGGAGGAAGAGGAAGGTGAGAAGAGGAGGAGGAAGAGGAGAAGAAGAGGAGGATGAAAAGATAGAGAAGGAAGAGGAAGATGAGAAGGAAGAGGAGGAGGATGAAGAGGTAGAGAAGGAGGAAGAGGAGAAGGGGAGGAGGAAGAGGAGGAGGATGAAGAGGTAGAGAAGGAGGAAGAGGAAGATGAGAAGGAAGAGAAGGGGAGGAGAAGAGGAAGAGGAGGAGGATGAAGAGGTAGAGAAGGAGGAAGAGGAAGATGACAAGGAAGAGAAGGGGAGGAGGAAGAAGAGGAAGAGGAAAAGAGGAGGAGGATGAAGAAGAGAAGAGGAGGAGGAGGAGGAGGATGACGAGAAAAGGAGGAGGAGGAAGATGAAGAGAAGAGGGGGAGGAAGAGGAAGAGCAGGGGAGGAGGATAAAGAGGAGGAAGAGAAGAGGAGGAGAAGGAAGAGAAGGAGAAGGAAGAGGAGGAGGACGAGGAGAAGGAAGAGGAGGAGGACGAGGAGAAGGAAGAGGACGAGGAGAAGGAAGAGGAGGAGGACGAGGAGAAGGAAGAGGACGAGGAGAAGGAAGAGGAGGAGGACGAGGAGAAGATGAGGAAAAAGAGGAGGAAGAAGAAGAGGAGGAAGAGTAGGGGAGGGCTGATGCTAGTGAAAAGCTCTTCATCCAAGAAATTGGAGCTATCCTTCCCTTTGATCAAACCTCACTGCCTCCCATTTTTCCATCCGCTATTTGACCACTACCGGTTTAACTATTCTTTTAAATACCACCGCTACAACAACAATAATAATAATAATAATAATAATAATAATAATAACCTAGGTAGTAGGGTGGTAGACAGCAACCACCCAGGGAGGAACTACCGTCCTGCCAAGTGAGTGTAAAACGAAAGCCTGTAATTGTTGTACATGATGGTAGGATTGCTGGTGTCCATTTTTCTGTCGCATAAACATGCAAGATTTCAGGTACGTCTTGCTACTTGTACTTACACTTGTGTCACACTACACATACATGTACAAGCATATATATACATGCCCCTCTGGGTTTTCTTGTATTTTCTTTCTAGGTCTTGTTCTTGTTTGTTTCCTCTTATCTCCATGGGGAAGTGGACCAGAATTCTTCCTCCGTAAGCCATGCGTGTTGTAAGAGGCGACTAAAATGCCGGGAGCAAGGGGCTAGTAACCCATTCTCCTGTATATAATACTAAATTTGAAAGGAGAAACTTTTGTTTTTCCTTTTGGGTCACCCCACCTCGGTGGGATACGGCTGGTACGTTGAAAGAAAGAATAATAATAATAATAAAACTGACAGTTCATATTGCTTCGGTGGTGGGGATAAATTTTGTATTTTATTAATCTCGAATTTGACGATGACATTTTGGCATCGTTTTCTTGTGATAATGTGTGTGTGTGTTAGTTACCAGTTGTTAAAGGCACTTGTCGATGGACACGGCCACTTGTGTGTGAGTGCAAAGGTCTAGCCATAGCTCCTAGCCCCCTGTCCTACTTTTAACTATGCATAGAGTTGGGCTGCACCGCTTTATCAAGGTTCCACTTTAACTGCTAACGTTCCGCCTTGTTGCTCCTTTCTTCTCAAACAGCTTTTATGTGTATGTATACTCACACATTTACGATTGCAGGAAAGGGGAGGAAGAGATTATAGGCTCCTGATCGTACTCAGGTAGGTAGTAACAATACAGTAAGTTTACTGAGAAAAAAAAATCCATCTCGGAGAGATGAAGTAGGTAAAGCTGTGTGGACCTGGTAAGGTCCACGCTGTAGCCTCGTGGGCTCTATTTACCTGGAGTTTACCTGGAGAGAGTTCCGGGGGTCAACGCCCCCGCGGCCCGGTCTGTGACCAGGCCTCCTGGTGGATCAGAGCCTTATCAACCAGGCTGTTACTGCTGGCTGCACACAAACCAACGTACGAGCCACAGCCCGGCTGGTCAGGTACCGACTGTTAGTAATGCTATTAGTACCCACTATTAGTAATACTGTGTGTTGTCTGTATATATTTACAATATTTCTTAATGTGCTTGTGCGCAGAGATCCAGTATTACTCTATTCGTGTGGAAGCTCTAAATTACTAGGGGCCATACAGCGCCTGGGGAATGGGAGGCAATTAAGTTTGATCCGAGGAGGAGAGGATGGTTCATATTTCACCTGCATTAAGGTATTTTCACACATGGATATATGAGAGGTGTCAAGAGTTCGTACTTGGTGCTGTGAAAGATCCTCATGTAAATAGTACTACTAACTTGTTGAATATTTATATTGTCATGTTCAGAGGCAACACTGAAGTTGTGGTCATCACTCAGCTCTGGAAGGTGAGTGTTATAGATCTGACGAGCGTCCAGGGAAACCTCACTGATGGCAACAGCAAAGTCTTCTTGGATATCACTTTAAGTCAGAAATATTATTTGTCGAACCTTGTGTCTCCTCATTATTATTATTATTATTATTATTATTATTATTATTATTATTATTAATTATTATATTTTCCTACAAATGAGATGTATTGAAGTTGGTGAAGCACTCTTGAATTGGAGCTCCCCGTCCTAGGATCGATTCTGTTTGCCTCTTATTTCCCAAGCGCTATATAACCTCCACGGTTTTAGCGCTTTATTATGACTATAATACAATGTGGAAATATAAAAACAAATGCAGTATAATGCGATCATTTATTGACTACGTTTCGCTCACACAGTGGACTTTATCAAGTCACAAACAGATCTATAGATCAACCCTGTATATATATACTCATGTACTCTTCACTCAGGTAATCTGTTTGTAAATTAATAAAGTCCACTGTGTGGGCGAAACGTAGTCAATAAAGGATCGCATTATAGTACATTTGTGTTACTCCATCGTGTCGGTATTTTATACCATTTTATCTCCATAGTACAATGTATTCATAGGGAAGCGTTAAACCCGTAGGAGTCATTCAATGCCTTGGTGAATGGGAGGCAATCAGTATCGATCCAAGAAATGTTAGATCCAAATCCTTGGATCAAGAGCTCCCTCACTGCCGTCAAGAAACTTTCCTACTCCGAGGGGTGAGCATATCGTAATATGGCACTGTACGGCTCATTCGGATTTAGCGCTCTTTGTGAATATAATAGTAATGCGAATACCTTAGATGACATCATGTTCTTCTCATGCCATGATATAATATTCTTACAACCATGATACCCAAACATTCTTACAACTGCTGAATCGTAGCCCAAAGTCTACCAATGACCCTGACCTTCGAGCATATAAGGCGCAGGGTAATTTTCCAAGACATTTTGTGGGAAAAAAGTGCGTCTCGTTTGCTGGAAAATACGGTGTCAAAATCTGCTAATACAGAAGGTCATGAAAGTGTAGGAACATTTTATAATTGCGATGCGCTAAACTAGTATTAGTCATACAATGTCTGGGGAATGTAAGGCAGTCGAGTACGATCGAAAGAGAGGGTAGGTGCAATCCCTTGGATCACGAGCCCTTTATCCAAGGGATAAAGGCACCCCACCTCTGAGGGGATCATGAGAACACATAGCCTAGGAGAAGCAAAAATCAAGGAAAAATATTTCAAGCTTCTCCTAAAAGCCGTTTGAAGATGATTTTCTTATTTCACCATTTTTATTTATTTGTAGTTATCTTGAGGACTTCAAATAAATATATTATTATTATGGGGAGTGCTAAACCCGTAGGGATTATACAGCACCTTTTTGTGGGGGGTGGAAGGTACTCAGGCTCAATTCAGGGAACTGGAGCACAGATCCAATTCCTTAGATCAAGAGCCCCTCACTATCGTCGAGGAGCCTGTCTTGAGGGGTTCAAATAAATATAATATACCGTATTTGGAGAGTTTGCGTGTTGGGAGGCCGGCGTGGAGCTCAGGTTGCCAGTGTTCCTCTGGATGTTGACGCTGAGGTGCTGCAAGACAAAGGTGGCAGCTCTCATTCTTGGTGGTTTTGATTAACTTGGAACCCAGCACACAGAATTTTATTATTATAATCATGGAGAGCGCTAAACCCGTAGGATTATACAGCGCATGTGGGGATGGGGATGGATCCAAGGTATTCAGGCTCAATTCAGGGAACCGGAACATAGATCCAATTCCCTAGATCAAAATCCCCTCACCAGCGTCAAGGAACCTCCCTTGAGGGGAAACCAACACAGATAAAATCATGATACCCCAGGGCTAAGGTTCTCTTAGTCCCATTGAGATGAACAAGTACTGTTGGCCCATTATTATTATAATCAAAGGGGAAGCGCTAAACCCGTAGGATTATACAGCGCCCGGGGGGGGGGATGTGGAAGGCATTCAGGTTTAATTCGGGGAACTGGAGCACAGTTCCAATTCCCTAAATCAAGAGCCCCTCACCAACATCAAGGAACCTTCCATGAGGGGACTGTTGGCCCAACTACCTTTACTTTATGCCAGTAAAGGTCTCTTGATCCAGGAAATTACAACTATCCTACTCTTTCTTGGATCAAATTGCTTTCCTTCCATTTTCCCCCTTAGGTTTAGTGCTTCCCCATGAATGTAATAACTGGAATAAACCTGATTGTTCGAATTGCCCCAGGGGATGTATGACCCCTATGGGTTTAGCGCTCTCCCCGTGAATAGAAATAATGGTTTCAACCTGATTGCCCTCTTTTACCCTAGTTCATTCTGACCCCTAACAGATTTAGGTCTTTGTAATCGCGAAGAAGACACAACACTTGGGGAATGGAAGAGAGACTTGAGCCGAGGAAATGAAGAGTACCTTCAGTTCCTTGGATCAGAAGCCTTTCACCAGCACTTAGGCAATTCCCCTCCCCATTTCAAGCGAATTATTATCGGAATAAGAATTATTAAAAGTTTAGACTGGGTTTAATAAATAAAATATACAGTAATTCTTTGTATTTCAAAATTATCTACATAACTCTTATATACAATAATAACTAGTATATACAAGTTAGGTAATTTATGACACATTCACCAGCCTTATGTTACTATTAGATATGCATATACATACCTACATAATTATACACATACAATTTATAAATATATAAATCTATCAGTAGCTATATGAACTTTGACTATTCTTTACTCACCGAAAAAATTTAAAAATTAAAATAGTTTATAAATAATTTCTTTAGCATTGCAAACATATATGCCTTTGTAAAAAGGGAACAATTATTCACATGGAACCTGTTAGTAAACTTCATGGTTTACAACTGAAGTTGAAATAAACGTGTCTTTCTAACTTGCGTTATATTCAGTGCTCACTAAAATACAGTAACGTGTGTAACATGCCCTCAAGTGTACATACTTAACCAAATTTGATATGCATGACCTACTTTAAGGCCCAAGTTGTAGATATGCTCATGAGGAATGAATAAATGGTGCAGAGTTTACCTATATGCCCATTAACATGCAAGATAAAATTTTGAAATTGACCAAAATACACTGTACATGAAAAAACATGCACTATCAAATTTATTCAAATTTATTAAATATTTTGTTGTAATATCCGTAAGTATCAAAGGTCAGACGGTGGATATGTTTTCAAGATCACCTCAAGTTTCTTAACTATATAATGTTGAGTACAGTTGTTTAATTACCATTTGATTACACACAGTTTTCCTTTTCATATAAATTTAAACACTGTATTAACAAAGTAGTATTTAATGATAATATAAAAGTTGAAGAAACATTCTTATTTCTACTAATGTAAAGTACTGTAGTATTTGCATTTTCCATCATATGCGATAATTAAATGTGTTAGTTTTTACACAATTTTATTTTCAGATTTCAATGGAACTTCCACAATCCCTCAAAAACAAGGCACTGAGTTGCAGCACTTTCATAAGATTTAGATAAAACCATATATATAATAGAATAGTAATTATTATTTCATTATCTTCATAAAACATATGTCTTTCATATATTTGATCCCATTTATTTAGTTGACTTGAGCCTTTACAGTAGATATTTCCTTCACTTCTATCTAATCCTATCTATCATCAAAAATCCTGTACGATTGTGAAGCAGGTGCAGCCAGTGATCTGGTGAGATGTTCAATCTTTAATATAGATGATGTTTCTGGTAATGGACCAGTTTCCTTAAGAGGAGAATTCCCAGTGTTTCGTCCACCTGAGGTTGATGGTTTAGCTGATACATGTGCTTTATTTGAGGTGTTGTTTTGGGAAGAACCAGAAACTGATGATTGCGATGTGGATTTGGAGACGTTGTTACGTGCTTCTGAATGGTGTCTTAGATAAGATGGGTTAGGAATCTGTCTGACAGAAGCATTTGCAGGGGACTTGGCCACAGCAATCCGATTATTGGATGCTGGTCGCTTAGTGATGGAAACCGTATTTGTGTTGGTGGGGCCAAGTTTCATCGATCCTAAGTTGCTCTTTCCTGTTCCTGTACTGGAATTGGACGTGGATGTAGGGTTATTGGGAAGTTTGGTAATGGTGACTTCAGGTGTGGGAGGTGATATAGTTGGTGCAGTAGAAGCATCAGCAGATCGTCTGCTTTTAGATGATGGCGATTTGGAAGTGTGTGAAACCAGTGTTTTGGTGCTAGAAGCCACAGCAGCACTAGTAGAGGCGTGAGCACGACCATTAGTAAGTGGGGACTGAGGAGCGGCTTTTGATGTGGGTGAGAGATCAATAGGCGTGGGATCTGCAGGACGAGGAAGAGTTTCTGCTGCCTTAACCATAGCAGCAAGATTAAAATCCCGAATGCAAGCAGCTGTCTGGCTAAGCGTGATAAGATTTCTCATGGCAGTTACATCATTAAGTGCAGAAGCATCACCATAGGCCGAAGCCATAAAGGCTGCTAATGCTGGCGAGACCAGTCCACCACCCATTGCGTTTGAATAAACACTGGCATTGGGAGCTGTACTCTGGAAAACTTGGTGTCTGCCAACTTGTGTTGCAGCAACATTGGTTGTGGTGGTATTTGTGGATGTTGAAGAGGCTGTAGTGCGTTGCTGAAGTTGCCTACTGGCTAAGGATTGAGCGATGCTTAATATGTTTTGTGATCCAGAGCTACCACGTCCACGTCCTGGTGACTTGGGTGAAGCTTTCACTCCAGAAGAAGACTGAGTTTTACTAAGTAAAGTCTTAACATTGGAGCTGTTGAGTGAGTGAGTAGAACGGGCTTGTGTAAATGTCATTCCAGACTTTGATCCAGTTGACTTTCCACTTGGTATACTAGTGGATGTGCTGGCAGACCCTGCAACATGACTCATACTTGCCAGAGAGCTGGAAGCTGGTGATGCCTCTTTGTTACCGAGTGTCAATGAAACTGTCGATGTCGATGATGTGATTCTGGGTGGTGTTGATCTTGATGGTGTGGGCCCAGCAACTGTAGGTGTTGACAGGGTATTGTGTGAACGAGGTGTAGTGCTGCCAGTTTGTCGGTGAGGTGCTGGACTACTGGACGGTACCTGGGAAGTTGGACTACTAGGTTGATGCGATGGGCTACTAGGCTGTTGGTGGGGAGCTGGGCTACTAGGCTGTACGTGTGGTGCTGGGCTACTAGGTTGTCGATGGGGAGCGGGACTACTAGGTGGTCGATGAGGTGCTGGACTACTAGGTGGTCGATGAGGTGCTGGACTACTAGGTGGTCGATGAGGTGCTGGACTACTAGATGGTCTATGAGGTGCTGGACTACTGGGTGGTCGATGAGGTGCTGGACTACTAGGTGGTCGATGAGGTGCTGGACTACTAGGTGGTCGATGAGGTGCTGGGCTACTGGGTTGATAAGGTGCTGGACTACTAGGTGGTCTGTGGGGAGCTGGACTACCAGGAGGACGTGAAGAGACAGGTGTTGACCGCTGAACCAGCGAGGTTGCAGGTGAACGCTGATGAACCGTTGTGCATGGTCTTTGTGCACTAGCATTACTGACTTGCTGGTGCACAGGATTGACAGGCCTTTGCATTGTACTGCTACTTGGGGAGCTTTGAGTAGTTTGAGTGCCCAAAGGTTGCTGATTGATTTGCTGAGTCACATGCACGCCTGAATTATGTAGGCTAGATTTGGTACCAGGCAACTGTTGATTGGTATTGGTAGTGGGCCACTTACTACCTTCATTACCAAGATGTTGGGTATCAGAAGGACGCTGAGATTGTGTGCCAGAACACTGAGTGGACTGTGCAGGTGGATAATGATTAACCTGAGTAGAAGCGGGTCGTTGATTGGTCTGGGTATTTGGGGGTCGTTGATTGGTCTGGGTATTTGGGGGTCGTTGATTGGTCTGGGTATTTGCGGGTCGTTGATTGGCCTGGGTATTTGGAGGTCGTTGACTGGCCTGGATATTTAGGGGTCGTTGATTGGCATGGGTATTTGGGGGTCGCTGATTGGCCTGAGCGGAAGGGGACCGTTGATTGGCCTTGTTATTTGGGAGCTGTTGATTGACCTGGGGATTTGGAGATTGATTACCTTGGGTATTTGACTGTTGATTGACATGGATATTTAGAGGCTGTTGATTAGCCTGGGGATTTGTAGGCTGCTGATTATCCTGGGTATTTGGAAACTTTTGATTAGCCTGGGTATTTGAAGACTGACTGGACTGAGTATTTGGAGGCTGTTGATTGGCCAGGATATTTGGGGATCGTTGATTGGCTTGGGAATTCTGGGGCCGTTGACTGGTTTTTATATTTGAAGGCTGCTGATTGGCCTGAATATTTGGAGACCTTTGATTGGTCTGGGTGTTTTGGGGCCGTTTATTGGCCTGGGTATTCGGGGGCTTTTGGGTGACCTGGGTACTTGGGGGATGTCGATTGACTTGATGGCCAGGTCGCTGGTTTACCTGAGTGTTCGGTGATTGCTGATTAGATTGAGTATTAGGTTGTTGGTTAGTTGGAGAGCCAGGTTTTTGAGTAGACTGGTTATTAGGAAGACTGACTGTAATATCGTGCATCCTCTGAGGAGCTGTGCTTTCAGGAGACGGGTTAACAGCCTGAATGTCAGATGTATATTGCACTGGCAGGGTATCTTGAGTCATGCGAATAGCTTGAGTGTCAATGGTAGTAAGAGGTGGTGCTTCTTCATGCACCTGGTTAGTTGGTGTAACAGTTTGTGTAGTGGATGGACTGTTAGAGGTAGTAGATGGAATTTTAGGAGATAAATTAGGTTTCTTATCTGGGGGGCATTGGGTATCTTGAGTGTCTTTTATTGTTGATATATTAGGGGTGGGAAATGAAAGCTGAGGTTTAGTTACCTGTGTATCTGACTGACTAGGAATTTGTCCATTATCTTTAATGACCTCATTTGATCTCTTAACTGAAACTTTTGTAGTACCAAGTTTCACAGGTGGTCCACTAATACTGCTCAAACGACTCTGTACATTGAGACTTGCAGAAACTGTTTGATTTCCCCGACAGTTCACACCAGATGGAGACATTTTCTTGCTGGCTGGTGGAGGAAGGCGAGGATTTTGTACACTGCCTAATCTTGGAGCTGGTGGCTTCATAGTTGCAGCAGTTATCCGAGATGAATTTGGAGGCCGGCCCAATCGAGGGCGTGTTGGAATGATTGGTTGCAGCATTTTGTTCAAGTATGGACCTGAAGCACATACTGGCTTCAGGGCAGCTTCTGTTATGTTATTTACAGTGCTGTGTGACATGTGCATCCTAGCATTTCCAATTGAAGCAATACTAAGACTATTGTGGGAGGTAGTTGTAGTGGTAACTGATGGGGTTATGGTGAGGGAGGTCATTATCGGTTCTGATACTTGAACAGAAACTGATGTGCTTGAGGTGGGGTTTACAGGTGAAGGTATATGTGCCAAGGCCACTCGGGGTGTTGCTGTAGCTAATGTGGTGGTTGTAAGAGCTGGTCGACCTCTAGTGGGAGCAGAGTCAGACAACTGTTTTGCACTACCTGTACTACTGCAACTTATGTTAACAAGGCTTGTGCTTGGAAGATTCTGTGAACATACAGAATCATCTGTAGGCATCACACTGGTTTTGTGATTATTAGAGGTATATTGAGAAGGCTGAACTTCATCAATTTTATTTACCTCCATTTTTATATCACCAGAATCAGCAATTGTCACTGGCGAGCATTCGCTCTGATCCCTTGAAGCATCTTGCCCTTTTGGCATATGTGGCGACACATGAAGGTGGGATGCCTGAACACAGGATGATTGAGTTCTTGCAATCTTAGAGGGTGGAGCTTCAGGGTCAGTGGTAACTGGAGCTCTCATTCCACTCGGTCTGGGTCTTTTGCGTGATTGAGGAATAGCAGTAACTGTATACATCAAACGAAGAGGAGCATCCTCTGTCCATTTGTACATGTATACCACATCCAGCAGAGTTAATTCACCCACCAAACAGTCACCACCATGCATAATGTCTACCTGTGAATCAATGAGAGAGAAAAAAAGAAATACAATATGGAGAATAAATCAATAAAGATGTGTCTAACATGTACTTACATACTGACCTTAATTGCTTCAGTAAAACGAGAATAATTATTTACCTTATGAGTCAAGGGTGTCAGACTGTACTTCAGTCGGATGAATTTCTCCAGATGTGACACCTGCACTGCTGCTGGACACCTCAGGTATCTTTTATGTGCCATCTGAGGAATACAAATATGGTTTGCGTTAATTTAAGCAAAATAGTTTTTAAAAACCACTTATCTGCACTCCTATCTAACATGCTCGCATATCCCTGCTGGATTCTGAAGCGCCAGATCTTAGCATGGTATAGTGATCGAGGCAGTGGCAGTATCTCACCCGTCAATGGATAGATATTAACCAAAAACTTATAAAAGAATTTACAAAATATGTAAAGAATGACTGCACAGCTTAGAAAATTCTGAATTGGTTATGTTGGCCATAAAGAACAACATCGAATTAAAGGAAAAGAATGCTAAGAAATTATCTAGGTTTTAATTTTTTTTATTTCTTAACATCACTAATTCAATGGAAGTCACAGAACAGAGAAAATATATTTGAACAGAAATTACAATAAAAAAATTAAAATCACTAACATCTGTGTACAACTATTTTTCAGTTATAAAAAAAAAAGATAATTTTTATGGAAAAATTCCTCCATAAAACCCAAAAAACAATGAGCATACACAATGTCTAAAGAAAAAGTGTAAGTTTTTTTTTAACACAGTACACCTATACCAAACACTACACTCGTATTTTCATATAATTTTTCTCTCCATTTTACCCTTAGGGGAGGTAGGGGGTTCGTGATACCAGTGAACCATTTGATCCAAGGAATTGGAGTTATCCTTCTTTTCCTGGATAAGATTCAGTTACCTCCCATTTCCCAGATGCTGTACCACATTTATAAGTTTAGCTCTTCCACATGACAATAAAGAATTCTTACCTTAATACCGTTCACCTCTCGTTCTTCCACTCCATCTTCCTTCTTCACCTCTTCCTTCCCTCCTGTTACTCCATCCTTATCTCCTGTTAGCTTCTGTTTCTCCTGTTGGCCGTTACTGACCTTCAGAGGTTTTATGATATGGGGGTGAAGATGTGAATGGTTTAGGGAAGGAGTAGCAGGGAGGTACTCTAAGGATAAGGATATCTGGTCATCAGCGTGGAAGAAATGACGTCGTTCTCTCAAACTCTGTTCAGTTTTATCTCCACCTAAAAAAAAAAAAAATAGAAACAACGTGACTCAATGAGGGGAAAAAAAATTCATGGTTTTTGTAATAGTGTTGTACCACTAAAAATGCTCTTGAAATTTACAATCATTTCCGTGTTGAAGTGGTTAAATATGAAGTAGATAATTCAGTGTAGTAGAATATAAGATACTTCCACAAGGGTTTAGTACTTCCACAAGACAAAAACTAGTTGCAGGATACTCGTGGTAACTCTCAACACCTTACTGACAAAAACTATGAAATGTGCTCGATTTTTGATAAGGTTAGCTAAACCCACAAGGGTTTGGGTAACCTTTCCTCCTGAAGAAATATGTTAGCATCTAAAAGTGTGAGAACGTGTGAAAAGAAACGCGAATTTCTGATATTCTCTACATTACCCGACTTTTCTGTGAATATTATTTTAGGTTTAGCTTTGGTAAACGTAATATAACCAATTCTGATAATGTAACGAAAATAAATAAAAAAAAACTGGGGGGAGGGGAGGCATTTTCACTCGAGGAAACAGTGGCTTAGTAAATATGGAGGATGGGTTGCATAACTTGTTTAAGTGCTTCATCAAAACTCGAATCTTTCCCTTGTAATATCCGTTGCTTGTATTCGCAACACTCACCTGCTTCTGGATGTTCTTTATAAAAGCAGAACCGTCTATTCATTTCAGAGTGAAACAAGCCAGGCACCAGTTTAAACACAACATCCTGTAATGTTCGGTCCTCTCGCAAAGACAACAGTGGTTTAGTTTTGTGAACCTGTAAAATAGAGAGGAAAATGTGAGGTCTTATATGATCCATACTTGTATCTTGTGTGATTATACATTTATTATTTCAAAAGTGCAAAAGTGAACTGTTCAACACCCTGACTGATTAGGCCGGTTTTGAAACTGGTCATAATTATGTTACTTGTCGTTTTGGTAAAACTAACCTGTACATCGCAGATGGGACAAAACGAAGAGGTCTGAAGGTATCGCACGATACATGTCTTGCAAAATGTGTGCAGACATTCAATAATAGTGGTGGCATCAACAAAATATCCAGAGCAAAGTACACACACCAAATGAGCATTTAGCTCTGTCAGCTTCACTCGTCGTAGAGGGGCCATCATTGTTTACATCGATGCAGCAATGCCCGATCTCCAGATAAATTAGCAGTCAATCCTACTCTTGGCCTTCCCGGTTCGGATGCGCCCATGTACGTCAGCACTGAAAAAAAAGAAAAGTTAAATCTGTTAGTGTCTGGTACACTAAAGTGTATTCTGGAGTGCCGGCGTGAATGAAAAAATTATCATAATTTACACCTAAAAAAATAGTGAGGGAAGGTTTTGGATCTCTATGAAATAACCCCTGGCAAGAGTCTGAAGCATGGTAGTGCAAAAACAAATCTAACGAAAAGCGAGTATGAATAAGCACCACCTTCTCTTAGCTGGAGACTTCAACATCAACCTTGGCTTACTAGATGATCAGCCTGTAACTGATTTCATCAACAATATGAACAACACACTTCTCATACCAACAATAACTAAACCAACCAGGCTTACTGAGACAAGTGCAACCATAATAGACCACATATGGACCAATATACTAGCCCCCCTTAAATCAGGGATAATCACAGATAGCACTACAGACCACTACCCTACCTTCCTCCTGACAAACATTAATAAACCACCACTTGAATACAACAAAGTCTCATTTAGACTCCATGACGAGGCCTCAATAAGGAAGTTCACAACTGACCTAGAGATTGTTGACTGGCCTACAGAATTCTCCAAGGCCAATGGTATTGATGACTGGACAGACATTTTTCTTAACAAATTACTTAGACTATACAACAAACATTGTCCTATAAAAACGAAACAGATCACAAACAAACGGCTTGGTTGCCCATGGCTAACCAGCACCATTCTGAAATCCATTGACAAGAAACACCAATATGAAAAGCAATATAGACAGGGCTTAATACACAAAGATATTCTTAAACACTATTCATCAGTTCTCACCAAAGTAATAAAGAAAGCCAAACAACTATACTACTCCAGTAGATTCACAGACACTAGAGGAGATATAAAAAAGACCTGGAAAACACTCTCTCAGATACTAGGGACCCACAAACTGAAAAAAAACAAGAATATTGTCCTAACTAAACCTAATGAAACACCACTACATCCCACTGAAACAGCTAACAAGATAAACGACTTCTTCTCAACCATAGGATCTAATCTCGCCAATAAAATCCCACATACTAATGCCCATGCCGGGGACTACCTAGATGGGAATTTCCCAAATTCGTTCTATCTTGCACCAACTGAGCCCTCGGAAGTCACCGAGATTATAAAGTCACTTAAAAACAACTCAGGGAATCTGTCTAATGTCCCACCATTACTGTACAAGCAAGCGGCCCATATCCTTTCGCATGCTATTTCATTACTTTTTAACAAGTCACTAGAAACTAGCACCTTCCCGAAACTACTCAAGATGGCAAGGGTTACACCAATACATAAAGGTGGTGACCCTACAGACTTAAACAACTATAGGCCAATATCAAACTTACCATTGCTATCCAAAATCTTTGAGAAACTCGTGTACAGGAGACTATATTCATTTATAACAGCACAAAACATACTCAACCCCTGCCAATTTGGATTTAGGAAAAATAAAAGCACTAATGATGCAATCATAAAAATGCTAGATCTGCTTTACACAGCATTGGAAAATAAGGAATATCCAATAGGAATTTTTATTGACCTAAGAAAAGCTTTTGACACAGTAGACCACGACATCCTACTCCACAAACTTGACCATTACGGTATAAGAGGCCATGCGCTTGCTTATTTCAAATCTTACCTTACTAATAGGTATCAGTATGTTACCATTAAAGACACAGCATCAACAACACGGCCACTTGATACTGGAGTTCCGCAGGGAAGTGTCCTTGGTCCCCTGCTCTTCCTCATATACATCAATGATCTTCCAAACGTATCCCAACACCTGAAACCCATTCTCTTTGCTGACGACATGACTTATGTCATCTGTCACCCTAATCTTGCCACCCTCAACACCATTGTTAACGAGGAGCTGATCAAAATATCGACTTGGATGACAGCCAATAAACTTACGCTTAACACTGACAAAACCTACTATGTGGAAAAAGACACTTATGTACAGTTCAGGACATTTATTAAAGGAAACGTTTCGCCACGAGTGGCTTCTTCAGTCCTAATACAGAGAAAACTAAGAAAACACACATATATATAGTGGTGGGAGTCAGGTGAGGTGAAGCGTGGGTAGAGGTGGTAGTAATAGTAGTAGTAGTAATGGAACTAAGGAGGTGAGGTTAGAGAGGGACCTGCTGGCATCAAGTAACACCAGTTCCCAGGATGGGTAATATCCTCTTGCTTAGTAATTTTGAAATACTGTAACTACCGGATTTTTGCTTTATAGTGTTACTGACAGAAATTAGTGCAGCTTCAATGCATTTTCTCCGTCTTAAGTCGTCTTCTTTAATAACTAGTTTAGCTTCATTGAATTTCATGAGGTGTCCAGCATCGTCTCTATGTTGAACACATGCGTTTTTGCGGTCATCATTTCTGCAAGCATTTTTGTGTTCTGCTATCCTAATGTCCAGAGTTCTGGCTGTTTCCCCTACATATACTTTGTCACACCCCCCACATGGTATAGTGTAGATTCCTGCACTTGTGCCAGAATCATGCTTGGGTTTTTGTATCAGGTTCCTAATAGTAGTTGAAGAGCTGGTAGATATTTTAGCCAGTTTTCTGTCAAACATTTTTGAAACATTAGTGGCAACGTTGCTGACCGGTAAAACGATGTAACTTGGAGGCTTTTCTTCAATTTGATAGGTGTTGGTCTTGCTGAGGATACGTGTTGCACGTTTCCTGCAGTCACGTATGAAGTGTAGGGGAAAGTGTAGTGAACTAAAAGAGTTGGTGATGTATGTACATTCTTCTTCGAGGAACTGCGGACTGGAAATTCTGTAGGCTCTCAGAAAGAAGCCAATAACTACCCCTCTTTTAGTTCTTGTGTCATGGTGAGAGAAGAAATGTAGAAGATCATTCTTGTAGGTAGGCTTCCGGTAGACTTTAAAAGAAAGTTTGCTTTCCCCTGTGCGTAAGAGAACGTCGAGAAAAGGTAACTGGTTGTCCTTCTCCTCCTCTAGAGTAAATTTAATAGTAGGTTCCAGAGTGTTGATGGTGTTGAGGATGCCCTGTACGTCAAGATTTTTGGGTACAATGACCAAAATATCATCTACGTACCGCATCCAAGTAACTGAACGAGGGATGTTATTGAGGATCCTTCTTGATTCCAGGTCCTCCATATATAAATTGGCAAGAACTGCACTAAGGGGGGATCCCATGGCTAGTCCGAAGAGTTGTTTGTACTTCTTGTCCTCGAACCTAAAACAGTTATAACGAACACAAAGTTCGACAAGGCTCACAAAATCTTGGCGGGGTACAGGTAACTCTGTATCATCTTTAATCACCCTGCGAAGAAGATCAATAGCTTGATCAACTGGGACATTGGTGAATAAGGCAGTCACGTCAAAACTTGCAAGCTTCTTATCACTCATGTCGAGATCCCTGATACGGTTAAGGAGGTCACCCGAATGCTTTAGATGAGCCTGACTGATTGTACCCAGGAGCTTTGACAAATATTTCGCCAAAACTCCTGCTAGACTGTGAGGGGCGCTGCCGATACCAGATGTAATGGGTCTCATAGGCACATTTGGTTTGTGGGTCTTTGGTAAACCATAAAGTCTAGCTGACTTGGGGTTGGTAGGGATGTGGCGCAAGAGCTTTTTACCTTCTTCTGATTTCCTGAGTATACTGCGGGTCTTACTGAGAAAAGAATCTGTTTCTTTCCTCCATGCATGCTCGGGGACTTATTGCAGCTGCAGTTTCTGAACCTAGTCGTCCAGTCATTCCTCGTCGCTACATCCAGGCACTCAAACACTTAGCTACCAATAATGATATTCTCATCACCACAGCGGACAAAGGAGGAGGAGTGGTCATCCTCAACAGTACAGACTACGTTAGTAAGATGCAAGATTTATTGAACGACGCCAACACATACGTTTCCATCCCCGAGCATGCATGGAGGAAAGAAACAGATTCTTTTCTCAGTAAGACCCGCAGTATACTCAGGAAATCAGAAGAAGGTAAAAAGCTCTTGCGCCACATCCCTACCAACCCCAAGTCAGCTAGACTTTATGGTTTACCAAAGACCCACAAACCAAATGTGCCTATGAGACCCATTACATCTGGTATCGGCAGCGCCCCTCACAGTCTAGCAGGAGTTTTGGCGAAATATTTGTCAAAGCTCCTGGGTACAATCAGTCAGGCTCATCTAAAGCATTCGGGTGACCTCCTTAACCGTATCAGGGATCTCGACATGAGTGATAAGAAGCTTGCAAGTTTTGACGTGACTGCCTTATTCACCAATGTCCCAGTTGATCAAGCCATTGATCTTCTTCGCAGGGTGATTAAAGATGATACAGAGTTACCTGTACCCCGCCAAGATTTTGTGAGCCTTGTCGAACTTTGTGTTCGTTATAACTGTTTTAGGTTCGAGGACAAGAAGTACAAACAACTCTTCGGACTAGCCATGGGATCCCCCCTTAGTGCAGTTCTTGCCAATTTATATATGGAGGACCTGGAATCAAGAAGGATCCTCAATAACATCCCTCGTTCAGTTACTTGGATGCGGTACGTAGATGATATTTTGGTCATTGTACCCAAAAATCTTGACGTACAGGGCATCCTCAACACCATCAACACTCTGGAACCTACTATTAAATTTACTCTAGAGGAGGAGAAGGACAACCAGTTACCTTTTCTCGACGTTCTCTTACGCACAGGGGAAAGCAAACTTTCTTTTAAAGTCTACCGGAAGCCTACCTACAAGAATGATCTTCTACATTTCTTCTCTCACCATGACACAAGAACTAAAAGAGGGGTAGTTATTGGCTTCTTTCTGAGAGCCTACAGAATTTCCAGTCCGCAGTTCCTCGAAGAAGAATGTACATACATCACCAACTCTTTTAGTTCACTACACTTTCCCCTACACTTCATACGTGACTGCAGGAAACGTGCAACACGTATCCTCAGCAAGACCAACACCTATCAAATTGAAGAAAAGCCTCCAAGTTACATCGTTTTACCGGTCAGCAACGTTGCCACTAATGTTTCAAAAATGTTTGACAGAAAACTGGCTAAAATATCTACCAGCTCTTCAACTACTATTAGGAACCTGATACAAAAACCCAAGCATGATTCTGGCACAAGTGCAGGAATCTACACTATACCATGTGGGGGGTGTGACAAAGTATATGTAGGGGAAACAGCCAGAACTCTGGACATTAGGATAGCAGAACACAAAAATGCTTGCAGAAATGATGACCGCAAAAACGCATGTGTTCAACATAGAGACGATGTTGGACACCTCATGAAATTCAATGAAGCTAAACTAGTTATTAAAGAAGACGACTTAAGACGGAGAAAATGCATTGAAGCTGCACTAATTTCTGTCAGTAACACTATAAAGCAAAAATCCGGTAGTTACAGTATTTCAAAATTACTAAGCAAGAGGATATTACCCATCCTGGGAACTGGTGTTACTTGATGCCAGCAGGTCCCTCTCTAACCTCACCTCCTTAGTTCCATTACTACTACTACTATTACTACCACCTCTACCCACGCTTCACCTCACCTGACTCCCACCACTATATATATGTGTGTTTTCTTAGTTTTCTCTGTATTAGGACTGAAGAAGCCACTCGTGGCGAAACGTTTCCTTTAATAAATGTCCTGAACTGTACATAAGTGTCTTTTTCCACATCTTGTCGGTATCACCATACCATTTCCTCAAAACCTACTATATTATG
This sequence comes from Cherax quadricarinatus, assembly GCF_038502225.1. Lineage (NCBI taxonomy): Eukaryota > Metazoa > Arthropoda > Malacostraca > Decapoda > Parastacidae > Cherax > Cherax quadricarinatus. The sequence goes on along the minus strand of NC_091357.1, from coordinate 15,762,130 downwards.
TTTGGTAGCAGAGCAGGAGATGCACAAATTAACATTAAGATCGACAACACTCTAATTACCAGACATAATGAGGGCAAATTCCTAGGCCTATACCTTGACAACAACCTGAATTTCAGCACCCATATCCAACACATAACCAAAAAAGTATCCAAAACAGTTGGGATCCTCTCCAAGATACGATACTACGTGCCGCAAAATGCCCTTCTCACACTAAACCACTCACTTATTTATCCATACCTCACCTATGCTATTTGTGCTTGGGGATCAACTGCAGCAACACACCTAAAGCCAATAATAACCCAACAAAAAGCTGCAGTAAGAATAATCACTAAATCCCATCCCTGGCAACACCCCCCCCCCCCAGATCTAAACTTACTCCCTGTTCAGTACATCCACACTTACTACTGTGCAATCTACATCTACAGGACCTTCAACTCCAATATCAACCTTGACCTAAAACGCTTTCTTGATAGTTGTGACAGAACCCACAGGCATAACACCAGACACAAACATCTCTACGACATTCCCCATGTCCGACTAAACCTTTACAAAAATTCAATGTATGTCAAAGGCCCTAAAATCTGGAACATCCTATCTGAAAACTCTAGAACTGCAGACACATTCATCACCTTCAAAACTATCATTAGAAAACATCTTATCTCCCTGATAAACCCCATCAACTAACTACACGAATACCACCTGGTGGTTCACACTTACACTCACTCACCCATTTGACCATAAACAGAAATATTAATCTCAATCTTAAAATAATGAATCCTATGATACTCCAATACTGAAGCTATGTACTGTGCCAAAACAAAAGCATTCACATTGCTAAACTCACAAACTAGTATTTAGTCACTTAGCCATAATATCAACTTACCTCATAATTTGTAATATTTTACAATTAAGAATAAAACTGAGCCTGCCCGAAATGCCTAGCCATGCTAAGCGTTCTAGTGGTACACTCTGTAATCATTATTTAACTACATGTAAACCACACAACAACCAAATTCTGTAAATTCAACATTTAATCTTTATAGAGAATAAACTTTGAATTTGAATTTGAATAAAAGTAGTTTGTGACCCCCGAAATCTTCTTTAGGTAATCTTCAGTGACCTGAAAATTGCTGGAAGCAGTGCAGGGTAAGGGACCTGAAAGATGCTGGTGGTAGTACAGGGGAGGGGGACCTGAAAGATGCTGGTGGTAGTACAGGGGAGGGGGACCTGAAAGATGCTGGTGGTAGTACAGGGGAGGGGGACCTGAAAGATGCTGGTGGTAGTAGTACAGGGGAGGGGGACCTGAAAGATGCTGGTGGTAGTACAGGGGAGGGGGACCTGAAACATGCTGGTGGTAGTAGTACAGGGGAGAGGGACCTGAAAGATGCTGGTAGTAGTACAGGGGAGGGGGACCTGAAACATGCTGGTGGTAGTACAGGGGAGGGGGACCTGAAACATGCTGGTGGTAGTACAGGGGAGGGGGACCTGAAACATGCTGGTGGTAGTACAGGGGAGGGGGACCTGAAACATGCTGGTAGTAGTACAGGGGAGGGGGACCTGAAACATGCTGGTGGTAGTACAGGGGAGGGGGACCTGAAACATGCTGGTGGTAGTACAGGGGAGGGGGACCTGAAACATGCTGGTGGTAGTACAGGGGAGGGGGACCTGAAAGATGCTGGTAGTGGTACAGGGGAGGGGGACCTGAAACATGCTGGTGGTAGTACATGGGAGGGGGACCTGAAACATGCTGGCAGTGGTACAGGGGAGGGGGACCTGAAACATGCTGGCAGTGGTACAGGGGAGGGGGACCTGAAACATGCTGGCCGTGGTACAGGGGAGGGGGACCTGAAACATGCTGGTAGTGGTACAGGGGAGGGGGACCTGAAACATGCTGGTGGTAGTACAGGGGAGGGGGACCTGAAACATGCTGGCAGTGGTACAGGGGAGGGGGACCTGAAACATGCTGGCAGTGGTACAGGGGAGGGGGACCTGAAACATGCTGGTGGTAGTACAGGGGAGGGGGACCTGAAACATGCTGGCAGTGGTACAGGGGAGGGGGACCTGAAACATGCTGGCAGTGGTACAGGGGAGGGGGACCTGAAACATGCTGGTGGTAGTACAGGGGAGGGGGACCTGAAACATGCTGGCAGTGGTACAGGGGAGGGGGACCTGAAACATGCTGGCAGTGATACAGGGGAGGGGGACCTGAAACCTGCTGGCAGTGGTACAGGGGAGGGGGACCTGAAAGAGGCTGGCAGTGATCCAGGGGAGGGGGACCTGAAAGATGCTGGCAGTGGTACAGGGGAGGGGGACCTGAAACATGCTGGTAGTGGTACAGGGGAGGGGGACCTGAAACATGCTGGTGGTAGTACAGGGGAGGGGGACCTGAAACATGCTGGCAGTGGTACAGGGGAGGGGGACCTGAAACATGCTGGTAGTGGTACAGGGGAGGGGGACCTGAAACATGCTGGTAGTGGTACAGGGGAGGGGGACCTGAAACATGCTGGTGGTAGTACAGGGGAGGGGGACCTGAAACATGCTGGCAGTGGTACAGGGGAGGGGGACCTGAAACATGCTGGTGGTAGTACAGGGGAGGGGGACCTGAAACATGCTGGTGGTAGTACAGGGGAGGGGGACCTGAAACATGCTGGAAGTCGTACAGGGGAGGGGGACCTGAAACCTGCTGGCAGTGGTACAGGGGAGGGGGACCTGAAACATGCTGGCAGTGGTACAGGGGAGGGGGACCTGAAACATGCTGGTGGTAGTACAGGGGAGGGGGACCTGAAACATGCTGGTGGTAGTACCGGGGAGGGGGACCTGAAACATGCTGGCAGTGGTACAGGGGAGGGGGACCTGAAACATGCTGGCAGTGGTACAGGGGAGGGGGACCTGAAACATGCTGGCAGTGGTACAGGGGAGGGGGACCTGAAACATGCTGGTGGTAGTACAGGGGAGGGGGACCTGAAACATGCTGGTGGTAGTACAGGGGAGGGGGACCTGAAACATGCTGGCAGTGGTACAGGGGAGGGGGACCTGAAACATGCTGGCAGTGGTACAGGGGAGGGGGACCTGAAACATGCTGGTGGTAGTACAGGGGAGGGGGACCTGAAACATGCTGGCAGTGGTACAGGGGAGGGGGACCTGAAACATGCTGGCAGTGGTACAGGGGAGGGGGACCTGAAACATGCTGGTGGTAGTACAGGGGAGGGGGACCTGAAACATGCTGGCAGTGGTACAGGGGAGGGGGACCTGAAACATGCTGGCAGTGGTACAGGGGAGGGGGACCTGAAACATGCTGGCAGTGGTACAGGGGAGGGGGACCTGAAACATGCTGGTGGTAGTACAGGGGAGGGGGACCTGAAACATGCTGGCAGTGGTACAGGGGAGGGGGACCTGAAACATGCTGGCAGTGGTACAGGGGAGGGGGACCTGAAACATGCTGGCAGTGGTACAGGGGAGGGGGACCTGAAACATGCTGGTGGTAGTACAGGGGAGGGGGACCTGAAACATGCTGGCAGTGGTACAGGGGAGGGGGACCTGAAACATGCTGGCAGTGGTACAGGGGAGGGGGACCTGAAACATGCTGGCAGTGGTACAGGGGAGGGGGACCTGAAACATGCTGGTGGTAGTACAGGGGAGGGGGACCTGAAACATGCTGGCAGTGGTACAGGGGAGGGGGACCTGAAACATGCTGGAAGCATCTTGTAGATATAATAAACACTGAGATACAATTATAAGATCAGTGTGGAGGATAAAGATTTAAATTTAAAGGGCAAGAATAATGCTTGCTTCTGTGAGGAAGAGTCAGTTTCTTACCCCAATGTTCTCATACACAACACTGGGAAGCAATTGCTTCCCGGTTATTGCTGGGAAGTAATAGCTAATTTATGGGGCTCCAGTGTATTTTTTAGCCACTTTGATTTCTTCTTACATAATTAAGATTGTTATTTTCTGTCCTATTAGCGCATGTTTTTTTCTGCGAGTTTGTGGACTGTTGCAGCATACTTACGCCTATCCTCCCTTTCCCCGCAACCTTGTAGATCACCTTCACTTCTTGTACAAGTCAGCCCCGAGCTGTTACCAGTTGTTAGTTTATTGATAAGAGAAAAATCATCTTCCTGGGTGACCAGGCAAGCACCAGACGAGCCTGTTCCAAGGCCGAGCTCTGAGAGAACAACTCTTGCAACTCATCAAAGGTACATACGTGACACATGTTTTCTGATACCCTGTTCTCTTTACCAGTTACCCCGTCCTCTCAAATCACACATTTTTTAAAACATTGTTATCGAAGCTTATCACTACGCATATTTTCTAGATTATAATTATCATGGGGAGCGCTAAACCTGTAGGATTATACAGCGCATGTGGGGGGATGGAAGGTATTCAGGCTCAATTCAGGGCATATTTTCTAGATTGATTTATGTTCAAGCTTCTCACTTCAGCTATCCCACTCACTCCATTTATGTAGGTAACGGACTAGCGGTTTCTTGTTGCCAGGCTACTGTTAAATTTATAGTTAATTTATAAAAATTTTAGAGCTGGGCAGTAATCTTTGCTCTTTTATTTAAATGAATCTGGAAATGGCATAGGACGCTAATAATACCGAGATTTTTATTTCTAGATAAAGCAGGAAGTTTATAATAAACTGTTTAATACCGTTGGAGTAGTAAGTTTATAATACCGAGATATTTAGCACCAGGTTGTTCGTGTCTACTTGCATATAAATAATAAACGTATATATAAACATATATAAATAATGAAGGTAATAATTGAGTGAGTATTAAACAGCGACTTTTCAAGATATTAAGTAACACCGACACGTGAGGAGTGTCTTATTCTGTATCGGTAATATAAGGAGTGTAACTTGAAATGCTTACTCTGCAACATGTATACTGTGGGTTTCCGTCAGGCATAATTTTGTTACATGCAAATCATTTCAGCATGTTCGCAGACATAAAAGTACGTATGTACGTAAGTATGGAACTAAGCCGCGAGGAGCGATGACCCCCAGAATCTGCAACAGGTGGATTGGTGGTGGTGGTGGAGGATGTTGCAGTCTTAAGCGCCACTCAACCTACAGTAGTCAACAGAGATTCAGTGATCACTGGTAACTTAGTAGTAACTGGTGATTCACTGGTCACTGGTAAATCAGTTGTCACTATTGACTCACGAAAGGGTGGTAACTAAATTATCAGTGTTGATTGGAGAGGGGGGAACTGCAAACCTGGTTGGCTGATAGGCAGAGCTGTGACATTTTATGTTGTTTAGCTCTCCTTATTCGGATAAAAGTCACTAGGGTCTGTAGGTCATGTATTTTTCCTGTAATTAGTTAAGTTCCGCCCCTACTACATAAATAGTTTATATTGCATAAGATGGTTTATATGTATTTTTTCAAGTCAAGACTAAGATATCCCAAGAGACAAAAGATATCTACATTTACATGGATAAGCTTAAGATTTTTTTTTAATTGTTACAAGCAAAAGCTAGTGAGGTAGAATGCGTGGTGTAGAGAACGGAGGTTCCCGTTGGGACTGTCAGTGGCGCCAAATAACGGCACCTCCACCACTCCGCTATGCTGACGACGCTGCTTCTCGTTGATACATCTGTACCCCATGCTCACCCCTCACACCTCCCCAGAATGAAACAATGCTGTCCAATTACTGGTATTGACTTTCTACAGCTTGGAGGATTATACTTTAGATTTAATGCTACAATGTATAGACTTTAACTTTTTTAGTTATACTGAATGTTCACTGATGAGGTTCAATCAGTGGATGTTTAATAATTTTCCTCTAACTTATTCTTGTCTTTCGTGAGATGATAAGTTTCATGATTCTGATTTAGTGCAGAACCACAGAAACAAGCACAGAACTGCTTGTCTTTAACAAATGAGTATTAGCGTCATTGTTATTTTATAAGCTTAATCATTAAATAACAAGCATCGTCTCCACTAACAATAAGATTCTCAATCCCGAAGCTGAAACAAATCACATTCAATCCACAAATTAGTAACTAAAATGTTGTGTCCGTTCTGGGTCAACTTTATAATGGTTTACGACGAACCAAAACGTATAATTTACTTTTTTCCAGTATGTGAATTAGATGCATATAACTATAGATTACTATTAAGCCTTATACTAGGGAGTAATGTATTTCTGTGTTATGTTGCGAGGAATGTCTCTTTTCATGATACATATTAAATATATATTATACAAAGGCATTTCTCACAATTTTACAGATGAATTACCAACATACCCATTGGAGTTTTCAAGAGGGAACTTGGTAAGTACCTCAAGTCAGTTCCTGATCAGCTTGGTTACGGTGCATTCCTTGGTCTGCGTGTGGCTAGCGTCAACAGCCTGGTCGACCAGGCTAGTATACTACCGGAGGTATAATCTGGGACCAGGGGCACGGTGGCAGTGGCCCCCGAAACCAACTACATACGTGTAGTGTATAGGGTTTAAACCTACCAAACAAAATAACCCGTTTTTGGAGTTTGTCGTAAATCTTTCACTTTTTATTGTTTGTTTGGAGGAATTTTAAACTGCCGTAACTCACACTCTTACAAGGATTTATTAAGCAGTGTAGACTGAACCAGTAGTTCTATTTTCCCACATCTGACTTACAGTTCTCTTCCGGTTGAGCTGCAAAAACTAGTTTAAAAGTATTGAAGCATTCTTAAAACTTTCAGTTAATGAATGAATGACAACTGTAAATGGTCTTCATATATATTTTCTACGCAAGAATTCTCACACCTTTAAGAGGAGATATTATTGTACAGATGTTTTATACTAGAGAGTAAAAGTGTTTCGAAAGTAGTATAATTTTCTTATATATGTCATTTTCCTAGCAGTTGTAATACTCTGTTTACTGTTGTGCTCTTAAAAAACAACAACAACAACAACCACACCATGCCCAGCTCTTCTAGGGCAGGGTAGGCGCCTGAGCCAGAGCTTGAAGCTCACAAGACTGCCATTCTCATTAGCCCCTTTGGGGCGGGGATGGCAGACCAGAGAGGCTAGCTTCTCCTTACCAGCCCCTTGAGGGCGGGGAATGTGGCTAGGCCTGGGGACAGTTGGTCCCAACGATGAGGAGGTACTTGTACCTCCTTCCATGGCAGACATTAGTCTGAGATACTCCCGAGACAGGGAGCCAAGGCCGGGCCACCTCTTGGAAAAGGCCCGGGCCAGGAGAGTACCGGCGAATCAAGAAGAAGAAAAAAAAAATCTCCCTATGTTATAACTCATAGGTCTTTTGCATTCACATTTTTTTTTTTAGTTTTGATTTCTATTCCAGTTTTAATTTGTTTTTACCAGTACCTACTTACCTCTAGCAATTTCAGAGGAAATGCCTCCGGAACTCGGTCCCACACCAGGCCTCATGAATGATGGCCTGATCAGTCAGATTGTTGGTGACAGCAGTACACAAATTCAACTTAGGCAGGTAGTCTTGAAATTTAAAGAGTACTTTGACAGAGTAAATCATTCAACATTGTGTAACGAAAAATCAATACAATACACAAGATAAACAAAGATAATAATAACAATAGACTGCTAACTCGGATAAAACATACAAACAAATACCATCACACAAGTTAAAATAGGCAGCACCAGCTAAAAACCCCATTATATAAATTGTTAAATGTCTAATTACTCTTAAAAGTTCTCAGAGATCAGAACAGGCACCCTGATTATAAAAGCCTCGACCATAGCAAGAAAAAATTCCTAGGCTGTAAGCAAAGCAGGAGCACTTGCATACAGGTGGCTATGATGGACAAGACAAGTGATGATTGCTGATGAAGGACACACACACTGTGTGTGTGATAGGGGGGATATGATAGCGACATATAAAATATTGAGAGGAATCGACAAGGTGGACACACAGGATGTTCCAGAGATGGGACACAGCAACAAGGGGTCACAGTTGGAAGTTGAAGACTCAGATGAATCAGGGATGTTAGGAAGTATTTCTTCAGTCACAGGGTTGTCAGGAAGTGGAATAGTCTGGGAAGTGATATAGTGGAGGCAGGATCCTACATAGCTTTAAGAAGAGGCATGATAAAGCTCATGGAGTGGGAAGAGTGACCCAGTAGCGGCCAGTGAAGAGGCGGGCCAGGAGCTGTGAATAGACCCCTGTAACCACAACTAGGTGAGTACACACACACACACACACACACACACACACACACACACACCACGTCCTGCCGAACCTTACCTACCTGGAGGGTATAACTTTAACTCGTCCGTAGGCACTACAGGACCCATTATTTCCCAGTTCACATATATATCTATGCATGTGGTCCAAAAGTCACTGCTACAGAATTGGCTCCTTTTAGCAGCCTTCACCTCTGCATTTACCCGTTCATTTTCCAGGATTTCAACATGGCCTGGGCACCAAATGAACTCCACAGCCCTGTGCCACGTGGGGAGACAGGTTAACCATACCTGGATTTTTTTGGACCAAAGGGTGGAAAGAAGAATACTGGGTCATAAAGCATACAGCACATTGTAAATATAAGTAAACAGCAAGCCAATATCCACCTAAGCCAACTATCAGGACGAGGGCAGCGAGGACAGAGTGGGACCCCCACAGTGAACACACAGGTCTCGCCTGGTAACTCCGCACGTGTCCTCATTGTCGATTATAGAAAAGCCAACACCACCTTTTATCCTTGAAACAAGAACAAACTCATGTTCCAAGAAACTGACATCACAGGGGCTCTAACTCTTAAGGGTCCTCCACCCACTGGCATCAGAGACGAACTTCGATACTGTCCATGGAGGCAGAGAGAGAAACTAACCTTTCTGCTGCATAAACATCGAAGCCACAATCTGGGAGAACAGCACACATCCAAACACCAAACGACACAGGAAGTCTCACATGACAAGCCAAGGGCTTCCCCTCTTTCCCCCGCAAAGACAGAAGCATAAGCTGGGTTGCCAGGTGTACTCTGAGTATGAAAGGTAGCGCAAGCCTAGCTCCTCAAGGCGGAGATCCTGTAAAAGATCACTAGACTCAACAGAGACTCAAGGAAAGTACAGAATGCACATGTGAAAAGCTACATCCGTAAGGTTCATCAAGTGCAGCAGTAAAGAACTGGCTGTGGCATAGGTTTAGTAGCAATATTCCAGCCTGGAATGGCGTAGAGCATCCATTTTAGTTTTTTTTTTTTGTGAGAGCCCCACGTCAGCCAAGATCAAAGATCCTCAAAAATGTTACTAGCTACTCATAGAGAAGGACTAGACCATGGTGTAGCACTTGAGGAAATGGATCATATAAAACGAACTCTGTTTAAATCTTCCTTTAGTGTCTTCTGTCGAGGTGACTCGTACTTAATTTAGTGCCATCTGCAAATGATGCAAAAGTATGGCGAGTGTTTTTATCTTTGTCTGCCATGAGGATAAGAAACAGCAGAAGTGTTGGGACATTGCCTTGGGATACTGAGCTTTTTATCTCGTTGATACTAATGCTGTGTTGTGTGTTAGAAACTTGAAAATCCATTTGCCTACCTTTCCCGTTATGCCTGTGGCCCTCATTTTATGTGTAATCACTCCATGATCGCAATTATCAAACGCCTTTGCAAAATCTCTCTATATCACAGCTGCGTTTTGGTTCTCTTCCAACGCCTCCTTAATTCTGTCATAGTGATTTAGCAGTTGTGACAGGCGTGATCTTCCACTTTTAAAACCAAGCTGTATGGGTTGTACAGATTGTGCTGTTCCCATAAAGTTTGTAATTTGGTATCTCGTCACTCTTTCGAAGACTTATGATGTGGGATGTTAGGGCTATTTATGTGTAATTTTTGGCAAGTTCTGCTACCTTCCATATGCAAAGGAGCTATGTCTAATCTTTAAGGTCTCTGGTACTTCACCTAGATCTAAGCTTGTTCTCCAAAGAATACTGGTCCAGGTGCTGAGTGAATAGGCATTTTTTTTTTCAATTTCTTTTACGAATTTATGGGATTAGTACTGTTAGTTGGTCTGCGAGACCTTCAGATGGAATGATAAAAGTTTATGCATTCTTCATCCTGCTCTCATTTATTGGGTTGCTGAACACTGATTGATACTGATCTCTTCGACTCAACGCTGGCACCACAACTTTACTGATCACGAGGTTTCCTCGTTTATACAGGTTGGTAATTATTTTATTTGGAAAGCGTTAAACTCGTAGTAATCGTGCAGCACCTGAAGAATAGGAGGCGATCAGGTTTCATCTAAGAAAGGGGAGGTAGCTCCAATTCTTGGATAAAGTCCTTCACTAGCATCGAGGAAGAGGTTGGCAATATTCACTTTCTGAGGGGAGACTTCAAGAGCCTTCTGCTATTAAAGAAAAATTATCCATTTTAATTATTGCAGTTATTCATCTACAACTGGACTTCTTGAGTTCTGTTTTACATAACTGTGTTAAAACATCCTTGAGTCTAACTAGTAACTAGATAGGTGACGGCGTATAAGCAGCCTCGACCTTGACTAGGGAGTCCTTGACTAGCCTTGGGCTTCCTGTCCCCGGCAGAGCATACCCAACTTATTTAAGGATTTCCATGGTCTAGCATCCGTTTTTGTCTGGTCATATTTCCTACCCGCTGCTGTTTTTGTTAAAGCCCATAGAATACACAGCGCATGTCTTTTATGTTCCAACACTTTACACTTTTTATACACAGCGTAAAAGACCTGGGAATAATTATGTCAGCTGATCTTTTTTTTAAAGACCATAACAAGACAAAGATCACGACAGTCAGGAAGATGACGGGGTGGGTATTAAGAACTTTCAAAACAAGGGAAATAATGCCGATGGTGACACTCTTCAAATCGCTAGTACTGACGGCCCCGTTCAAAGCAGGAGAAATATCAGAGCTGCAACAAATACAGAGATCGTTTACGGCTCACAGTGAACCAGTAAAGCATCTAAATTACTGGGAACGCCTTCAAGTCTTGATCATGTACTCATTGGAGCGGAGGAGATACATGATAATATATACCTGAAAAGTACTCGTATTGGAGCGAGAGATATGGGAGGAAGTGTAAAATTAACCCAGTGAGGAGCAGGGGAGCGGTGGGGACAATAAGGGAACACTGTATCAACATCCGGGGTCCCAGACTATTCAACATCTTACCAGAAAATACCAAAAAAACACGGCTGGAACAAGTGTAGAAGCCTTCAAGAGGAAACTGGACAAGGATCTTCACCAGGTGCCAGATCAACCAGGCTGTGATGGATATGTGGGGCAGAGGACCTCCAGCAGCAACAGCGTGGTTGACCAGGCAAGCACCAGACGAGCCTGGCCCATGGCCGGACTCAGAGAGTAGTGAAACTCTCGAAACTCGTCAAAGGTAAAGGTATAACATATTTTGAAATACTAAAAGCCTTCGACAAGTGTAAACAAAACGAGTGTAAAGAGAATAATTGAAAAGTTCGGCAGATGGAGTTTCACAGGAAGGTTACTATTTAAGCTTCACAAAGGCGGTGAATATTTGTTTATATAAATACGCCGATGTGACACCATTTATGACAAGCGTTACCATGCAGTGTTAGAAGACATTGCTAAGTGATTTACCTAGCTGGGAAGACACTAGCATAGTTTCATTGCATCAGACTTCATTAATGCACTTCAAAAACGGTGTCATGTTAATTTATTTATGTAAAAAAAATCGTCACCTTTTTGGAGCTTAAATAGTAACCCTCCCGTAAAACTTTGCAGCAGCTGAGATTCCTTTAAACTCCCTGATTCCATTATATAATAAGCGTTTTTACCACGTTATGTTAAATGGATAGATTTCAGTCCCTCAAACTACAAAAAAAAATATATAATAGAAACTGTTACATCTTTAGAACAACTGAACGATGTGCAACTGGAGAGTTATCAGCGCCGGTACAGATAGAGATAATTTATGGCCCGCATACAGTCAGAAGAGCACTTCATCTACTGGGAATACCCCTTAAGAGGCACGCACGTTCTCCCGTCTTCTAATAAGCTCATTTTTCCACTATACTCTACCTTGTCCGTAATTACTATCGCATTTACTTAGTCTTTTTCGTAAGGTGAAGTCCAGGATCTTTCAGACCTCTCCTACACAATTGTCCTCAAAGATTTGTTAAGTTATACCATGAATTAAGGAAAGATCCTGGACTTCACCTTAGGAAAAAGACAAAGCAAATACGATAGTAATTATGGACAAGGTAGATTATAGTACAAAAATGAGCATATTATTAGAAGACAATGGTACTTACGTGCCCCTTAAAGTCTTAAAAATATACTCACTGAAGCAGAGGAGAGATGCATAATAACATGTATACGGAAGCTATTTGGGACCTCGTCCCAGTTTTGCACGCTGGCATAACAGACCGGGGTGAGATATATGGGAGAAAATGTAAAATAAACCCAGTGAAAACCAGGAGCACTGTTGGTACAATAAGGGAACATCGTTTCAAATCCGTGGTGCCAGACTATTCAACATCTTCCCAGATATCACAAATACTGCTGGGATAAGTGTATTAGCCTTGAAAAGGAAATATGGCAAGTACCTCTACCAAGTGCCGGATCAACCAGGCTGTGATAGATATGTGGGCCAGCGGGTCGCCAGCAGTTACAGCCTATTTGACCAGGCAAGCACCAAGCAAACCTGGCCCAATATCGGGCTTCAGGAGTAAGAAAACTCTCGAAACCAATCAAAGGTATATAAAACTTAGAGGTAAATCTGAACGCAAAAAAAAGACTGCGCAAAACTCTTTTTTACATCCCATAAATGTTTTCACACACAGTACTAATAAATGTAAAACTGCCAAAAACACTTCAGTGGAACATGTGAGGTCAATGTCCATGTGAGTTAAAATTGTCTTGATCATTAATAAAATCAAAAGTCATTTTCAGTTTCTGTAATGTTTATTGGGCAGCACTTGCGAGCTACAACTACTGGTATTGGTAGATAATGACATGAGCCTCACAAGTCATTCACACACACTAAGCAGAGAAACCCTTATTTATTTTATGACGTTTTATCTACAGTGGGGCTTTATCTAGTTCCTTGATAACGCTCCACTGTAGGTGAAAAATATTGTCCCTGCTTAACGTGTCTTTGAATTACTACAAGTAATATTATATCAAAGTTCAGTCTTGTGTTTTGACAAAAAATTTTGAGTGCGAAATATATCCCCATCCCCCACCACAAGATTAATAGAGCACTGTCCACTCCCACAGCCCCCTCCCCCCCCCCCTCCCTCCCTCCTGACCACCGCTCCACCTGGCCGGTAACCCAACAATGCGTATCAACTTTTTTTTCACGAGTTAAATAAGAACTGTCAGTGAGAAGGATGTTTAGTGGGGCGAAAAACTACCCCACAAAACTCAAAGAAAAACCCTCTACCAGACTGACATTTGAGGCTTTGAAGTAAACAAAAAATGCAAGAGAAAAATAGGAAAGAAGAGAAAAAGAAAACAGAAACAGAGTCAGGAACACGAATACGCGTGCGTGCGCGCGTACACACACACACACACACACACACACACACACACACACACACACACACACACACACACACACACACACACACACACACACACACACACACACACGGCTAATTGAATCCAACCCCACCAAATGCAAGGTTATGAAATTGCTACTGGGTCACGAACATCGGAAACTGTGCATAGCCTTGGGGGACAGAGGCTGCAAACTTCACTCAACGAAGATCTTGGGGTGAGTATAGAGTCGAGCAGATCGCCAGAGGTGCATGTAAACTGAATACTCTGCAGCAAGTGCTCATTTGGCTAATTTGGGAGTGGCTGTCAGTAATCTCATGAGATTCATTCACGGTCCTATATACGACATATATCAGGCTCATCTTGGAGTAAGCAGCACCAACATGGAGCCTCTCGCCTAATGCAGCATGTTAAGAAACTGGGGAAAGTGAAGAGGTATGCTACAAAACTAGTCCCATAACTAAGAAAAACGAGCGATGAGAGGCTAAATGAACTGAATCTGAAGACATAGGAGATATAAAAAAAACAAGGGCTACATAACATGCAAAATACTCAAAGAAATTGATAGGGTAGAAGGGAAGGGGGGAAGGTACACGAAGGCACAGTGGAAGTTCAAGACAGTCACATGGATGCCGTGAAGAATTTCTTCAGCCTCAATGTGATCAGGTGACATGACCTGTGCGTAGTGGAGGCAGGCTCTATGTATACATAATTTTAAGACTATGTATGACAGGGCCTATGAGACTAGTAAATCTGGCAAATGGCAAGTTAAATAAGTGGACAATTAAGCACATAGTGCTCAAGATATTAACCATAGGGCTGATCACATACTTTGCATTTGGTTTGATCATCTGTGTCTGCCAGACTGCCAGAAATTCTTGTAATCAAGCCTAAGCCTGGATACTACATCAGTCAGTCTATTCACATTACAAGTTGCTCCATAAACGTACTTATCTTCTTTCATGTTATCACAGTGAGTGATAGATCTACTCAGGTTTCTAACTGCAGATCTAAAACATTGTTTTATTATTTACTTCTATTATTCCTAATGCTAGACAGACATACAAAAGTTATATTTCACATTTTCCTTTGGGCATAAGGCACATAAATATGCCACTTGTTCATAGAATTTGATCCTCAGTACTGTACATAGGTGCTGGAAATTTGAACCCGATTGGATGAAGCATTCCCGGGTTATGAGCTAAATAGAATAGGAAAGGTGAGGGAAAAAATCGTTTCCCAGGCGCTGTATGACCTTACGGGTTTAAGAACTTAAGAGTGGAGGAACACTCCAGAAGGCCTACTGGCCCAAACTAGGCAGGTACTTCTCTAAAGTAACCATTCCCAAAATAAATAACAAAAAAGGCACAATACCGTGACTGGAACGATACACAAATAACCCGCACATAAAAGAGAGAGAAGCTTACGACGACGTTTCGGTCCGACTTGGACCATTGACAAAGTCCTTTGTCAATGGTCCAAGTCCGACCGAAACGTAGTCGTAAGCTTCTCTCTTTTATGTGCGGGTTATTTGTGTATGTAACCATTCCCATCCACCCACTTATCCAACGTTTTCCCAAAGCTTCCCAAGAAATTACTCAGGTACTAATCAAACTGTTTCCTTATGAATATAGTAATAATTGCATATTTGGGAGTGGACTTGTCAGCGGTTGTGCCTGTGAAAGATGAGGTGAACCACAGAGTGGACATGGGGGAAAAAAGGTGGGTGGTGCACTGAGGTACCTGTGGAAGCTAACTTTATCCATGGAGAACAAAAAAAAGGGGGGGGGGGTGGCGGGGGGAAGGTACCAGTAGTATAATGGTGCAAACATTAATGTATCGGTGTGAAGCGTGGGTTTTAAACGTTACAGCGAAAAGGAGGCTAGAGGTAACGAAGATGCTTTGTTTAAGTGTAATGTATGGTGTGAAAATTATGCACAGAGTCCAGAGTTCGGAGATGAGAAGGTTTGGTGTTACTAAAAGATTTATTCAGAAGGATGAGGAGGGATTGTTGAGATGGTTTGGGCACTTAGAGAAGACAAAGCAAAACAAGATGACTAGAGGGGGATGGTTATGCATCAGGGGTGGAGGGAAGGAGATCTAGGGGTCGTCCCAGTAAAGGTTGGACGGAAGAGGCAAAAGAGGTTTCGAGTGCTAGGGTCGTGGACACCCACCAGGCTTATGTAAACTCGTTAGATAGCACTGGGTGGTGGCAAGTGATGTTTTATGACTTGCTGTCCGAATGTGAGCAAGGTAACATTTATGAATTCAGGAAAAATGGTCAACTGGACTTGGGGTCCTGCGGATGGGAGGTAGTGCCTGCACTCTGAAGAAAGTGTGAGGGTTATTACAGTTGGAAGGGCCATCTGAACTCGAATGTCAGCACGCGGTGTAGCAAGACCGTGATTGAATGAGTGACTGAAAGTGTTTCTTCTTGTCGGTCCATCCTACTTGGGTGGTAGACCAGTGCATTGAAAAACATCTATCGTTCACAATACTCTCCTCACATTTCCAAGGAACTGTATCATTTTACTTAAAATCACCCACTGGCAGTAACTGACGTAAATTGTAACTTTTTTTGGTCAGACATCTTTAATAAGTTTAATACTAAAGTATGCCTAATCAAATGGGTTATGGACACATTTAATTTGACATCCCGAGCTTTTGCGAACACAGTATAACGAAGGACCGAAAACTGTCAACACAGCTGCTGAGAGTTACATATCAGTGTTTTTTCCCCAGTCTGGTAACGCAGCTTGACCGCCACCTGCCACACCTTTAATTAAGCACCATTCCCAAGTCTACCTTTAAACGTCTTTATATCACGCAATAAAACTAGTTTTTTTTATTTAATTTGTTATACACAGTGTAAATTAATACTGTCATTTTATATCAAGGTCACATATACTGTATATAATACCCGAAGTTCCCCCACAGGTCCATTATTATTATTATTATTATTATTATTATTATTATTATAATCATTGGGAGCCCTAAACCCGTAGGGATTATACAGCGCCTATGGAGGAGGGGATGGAAGGTGTGGAAAATTTACTCTGATTTTCCTGTAATTAGTATGTGCATGTGAAGTGTTAATATAATGTAAATATGAAGTATTAATGGTATAATCACAAACTAGCAAACTGCTTGTGAGGAAGCGAGTGAGTGTTTCCAACAGTGGGGGGGAGGGGGGTTAGAAGGCAGGAGGTCAGTGTTAGTGACATGGGTGTGCAAGGTTGACTGTTGGTCGTCTTGGCTCTTTATTTGACCCCAGTGGAGAGGTTAAAGAAAACTGAATCTGAGGAGTACTGTCCGGGTAGCAGTGTTGAGAAGTAGTGTTGTTTCTCTCGAGGAATTGGCAATCAGCCGAATCTTCAAATTAATTAATGTGTAATGGAAACGGTGTCTTCAGAAATTGATGAAGTTCACACCACATGTAATGTACGCCTTCCAGTGTATTGATTTTCACTACAGGTATGTTAATTTATATTGGCTAATATGAATTACCTACCGAAAGGGAGGCGTTAGGATATATCACCAAAATCTTAATTTGGTGAGTAATTTTGAACGTCCTTTATACTTTTCTAATCACGTAATTGATTTGTATTTATATAAAATTACCCAAGTAAATCACTCAGGTCAAGTAATTGATATTATCGATTATATAGTCCACATATAATTTGTCAGTGTTACTGGCATAATTTTTTCAAATAATTTTAATAATAATTTAAGGTCCAGATGTATGAGACGTGATGAGCTGAGAAGGTGAGCACGAAGGTGGGATATTAGTGTGACCTGGTGACCTTAAAGTCCCACTTGACTCTGAGCTACATCAGTATCAGTAAGTGTAAACTGTTTGATGTACCAAAGTTTCTTCACAATTATGTAGGTTGGTAGACAGCAACCACCCAGGGAAGTACTACCGTCCTGCCAGATGACTGTGAAACAGAAACCTGTAACTGTTTTGCATGATGGTAGGATTGCTGGTTTCTTTTTCTGTCTCATAAACACGCTAGATAACAGGGATATCTTGCTACTCCTACTTACACTTTGGTCACACTACACAGACACGCACATGCATATATATACATACATCTAGGTTTTTCCCCTTTTTCTAAATAGCTCTTGTTCTTCTTTATTTCTTCTATTGTCCATGGGGAAGTGGAAAAGAATCTTTCCTCCGTAAGCCATGCGTGTCTTATGAGGCGACTAAAATGCCGGGAGCAATGGGCTAGTAACCCCTTCTCCTGTAGACATTTACTAAAAAAGAGAAGAAAAACTTTATAAAACTGGGATGCTTGAATGTGCTTGGATGTAGTGCGGATGACAAGAAACAGATGATTGCTGATGTTATGAATGAAAAGAAGTTGGATGTCCTGGCCCTAAGCGAAACAAAGCTGAAGGTGATAGGAGTTTCGGTGGGGGGAAATAAATGGGATTAAATCTGGAGTATCTGAGAGAGTTAAAGCAAAGGAAGGGGTAGCAGTAATGTTGAAGGATCAGTTATGGAAGGAGAAGAGAGAATATGAATGTGTAAATTCAAGAATTATGTGGATTAAAGTAAAGGTTGGATGTGAAAAGTGGGTCATAATAAGCGTGTATGCACCTGGAGAAGAGAGGAATGTAGAGGAGAGAGAGAGATTTTGGGAGATGTTAAGTGAATGTATAGGAGCCTTTGAACCAAGTGAGAGAGTAATTGGGGTAGGGGATCTGAATGCTAAAGTAGGAGAAACTTTTAGAGAGGGTGTGGTAGGAAAGTCTGGGGTGCCAGGTGTAAATGATAATGGGAGCCCTTTGATTGAACTTTGTATAGAAAGGGGTTTAGTTATAGGTAATACATATTTTAAGAAAAAGAGGATAAATAAGTATACAAGATATGATGTAGGGCGAAATGACAGTAGTTTGTTGGATTATGTATTGGTAGATAAAAGACTGTTGAGTAGACTTCAGGATGTACATGTTTATAGGGGGGCCACAGATATATCAGATCACTTTCTAGTTGTAGCTACACTGAAAGTAAAAGGTAGATGGGGTACAAGGAGAATAGAAGCATCAGGGACGAGAGAGGTGAAGGTTTATAAACTAAAAGAGGAGGCAGTTAGGGTAAGATATAAACAACTATTGGAGGATAGATGGGCTAATGAGAGCATAGGCAATGGGGTCGAAGAGGTATGGGGTAGGTTTAAAAATGTAGTGTCAGAGTGTTCAGCAGAAGTTTGTGGTTACAGGAAAGTGGGTGTGGGAGGGAAGAGGAGCTATTGGTGGAATGATGATGTAAAGAGAGCAGTAAGGGAGAAAAAGTTAGCATATGAGAAGTTTTTACAAAGTAGAAGTGATGCAAGGAGGGGAGAGTATATGGAGAAAAAGAGAGAGGTTAAGAGTGTGGTAAAGCAATGTAAAAAGAGAGCAAATGAGAGTGGGTGAGATGTTATCAACAAATTTTGTTGAAAATAAGAAAGTTTTGGAGTGAGATTAACAAGTTAAGGAAGCCTAGAGAACAAATGGATTTGTCAGTTAAAAATAGAAGAGAAGAGTTATTAAATGGAGAGTTAGAGGTATTGGGAAGATGGAGGGAATATTTTGAGGAATTGTTAAATGTTGATGAAGATAGGGAAGCTGTGATTTCGTGTATAGGGCAAGGAGGAATAACATCTTGTAGGAGTGAGGAAGAGCCAGTTGTGAGTGTGGGGGAAGTTCGTGAGGCAGTAGGTAAAATGAAAGGGGGTAAGGCAGCCGGGATTGATGGGATAGATAGAAATGTTAAAAGCAGGTGGGGATATAGTTTTGGAGTGGTTGGTGCAATTATTTAATAAATGAATGGAAGAGGGTAAGGTACCTAGGGATTGGCAGAGAGCATGCATAGTTCCTTTGTATAAAGGCAAAGGGGACAAAAGAGTGCAAAAATTATAGGGGGATAAGTCTGTTGAGTATACCTGGTAAAGTGTATGGTAGTTATTATTGAAAGAATTAAGAGTAAGACGGAGAATAGAATAGCAGATGAACAAGGAGGCTTTAGGGGGTGTGTGGACCAGGTGTTTACAGTGAAACACATAAGTGAACAGTATTTAGATAAGGCTAAAGAGGTCTTTGTGGCATTTATGGATTTGGAAAAGGCGTATGACAGGGTGGATAGGGGGGCAATGCCGCAGATGTTGCAGGCGTATGGTGTAGGAGGTAGGTTACTGAAAGCAGTGAAGAGTTTTTACGAGGATAGTGAGGCTCAAGTTAGAGTATGTAGGAAAGAGGGAAATTATTTCCCAGTAAAAATAGGCCTTAGACAAGAATGTGTGATGTCACCATGGTTGTTTAATATATTTATAGATGGGGTTGTAAGAGAAGTAAATGCGAGGGTCTTGGCAAAAGGCGTGGAGTTAGAAGATAAAGAATCACACATAGTGGGAGTTGTCACAGTTGCTCTTTGCTGATGACACTGTGCTCTTGGGAGATTCTGAAGAGAAGTTGCAGAGATTGGTGGATGAATTTGGTAGGGTTTGCAAAAGAAGAAAATTAAAAGTGAATACAGGAAAGAGTAAGGTTATGAGGATAACAAAAAGATTAGGTGATGAAAGATTGGATATCAGATTGGAGGGAGAGAGTATGGAGGAGGTGAATGTATTCAGATATTTGGGAGTGGACGTGTCAGCGGATGGGTCTATGAAAGATGAGGTGAATCATAGATTTGATGAGGGGAGAAGGGTGAGTGGTGCACTTAGGAGTCTGTGGAGACAAAGAACTTCGTCCTTGGAGGCAAAGAGGGGAATGTATGAGAGTATAGTTTTACCAACGCTCTTATATGGGTGTGAAGCATGGGTGATGAATGTTGCAGCGAGGAGAAGGCTGGAGGGAGTGGAGATGTCATGTCTGAGGGCAATGTGTGGTGTGAATATAATGCAGAGAATTCGTAGTTTGGAAGTTAGGAGGAGGTGCGGGATTACCAAAACTGTTGTCCAGAGGGCTGAGGAAGGGTTGTTGAGGTGGTTCGGACATGTAGAGAGAATGGAGTGAAACAGAGTGACTTCAAGAGTGTATCAGTCTGTAGTGGAAGGAAGGCGGGCTTAGGGGTCGGCCTAGGAAAGGTTGGAGGGAGGGGGTAAAGGAGGTTTTGTGTGCGAGGGGCTTGGACTTCCAGCAGGCATGTGTGAGCGTGTTTGATAGGAGTGAATGGAGACAAATGGTTTTTAATACTTGACGTGCTGTTGGAGTGTGAGCAAAGTAACATTTATAAAGGGGTTCAGGGAAACCGGCAGGCCGGACTTGTCCTGGAGATGGGAAGTACAGTGCCTGCACTCTGAAGGAGGGGTGTTAATGTTGCAGTTTAAAAACTGTAGTGTAAAGCACCCTTCTGGCAAGACAGTGATGGAATGAATGATGGTGAAAGTTTTTATTTTTCGGGCCACCCTGCCTTGGTGGGAATCGGCCAGTGTGATAATAAAAAATAAAATATGTTAATTCAGGACGTTATAAAATTTACCTACATAATTTCTCACAATGTATTCAGACTCAATTCAGGGAAATAGAGCACAGATCCAATTCCCTAGATCAAAAACCCCTCACCAGCGACAAGGAACCTTCCTTGAGGGGCCTATAGGTCCAACCAATTTATTCCCATATTCTCTCGCCAAAAACTCAATTATTTCGTTTTGTCTTTAATTTTGGTTTAGTTACAGCGCAAGAGGTAACCAGCCCCTTGCTCCTGCCATTGCCCTCGTAAACCATACGACAGGTATGGCTTACTAGGGCAAGGATTTTAATTAATGATTTAGTACAGTATCTTGATACAACACTTCGATATTATATTGTGTGGTTCTTTGTGGCTTATAAAATTTTTTTGATCTGAATTGAAAATTGATACTGAGTAGGGCAGTACCTTCTTACTACACGTGGTAAAATATTTTCTGATATCCATTACAGCACTAAACAGAAATATTATGATAGTGTCCATTATAAAAGTTGACACTGAACAGCATTTATCAAATGATCTTATGTAATACACGTTTTCAACTTTACTACTGGACACTTGGTATACCGGTATTTAACACTTGATACTCATTATACCGCTGGACACTTGGTATACCGGTATTTAACACTTGATACTCATTATACCGCTGGACACTTGGTATACCGGTATTTAACACTTGATACTCATTATACCGCTGGACACTTGGTATGCCGGTATTTAACACTTGATACTCATTATACCGCTGGACACTTGGTATACCGGTATTTAACACTTGATACTCATTATACCGCTGGACACTTGGTATACCGGTATTTAACACTTGATATTCATTATACCGCTGGACACTTGGTATACCGGTATTTAACACTTGATACTCATTATACCGCTGGACACTTGGTATACCGGTATTTAACACTTGATATTCATTATACCGCTGGACACTTGGTATACCGGTATTTAACACTTGATACTCATTATACCGCTGGACACTTGGTATACCGGTATTTAACACTTGATATTCATTATACCACTGGACACTTGGTATACCGGTATTTAACACTTGACACTCATTATACCGCTGGACACTTGGTATACCGGTATTTAACACTTGATACTCATTATACCGCTGGACACTTGGTATACCGGTATTTAACACTTGATATTCATTATACCGCTGGACACTTGGTATGCCGGTATTTAACACTTGATACTCATTATACCGTTGGACACTTGGTATACCGGTATTTAACACTTGATATTCATTATACCGCTGGACACTTGGTATGCCGGTATTTAACACTTGATACTCATTATACCGCTGGACACTTGGTATACCGGTATTTAACACTTGATATTCATTATACCGCTGGACACTTGGTATGCCGGTATTTAACACTTGATACTCATTATACCGCTGGACACTTGGTATACCGGTATTTAACACTTGATATTCATTATACCGCTGGACACTTGGTATGCCGGTATTTAACACTTGATACTCATTATACCGCTGGACACTTGGTATACCGGTATTTAACACTTGATACTCATTATACCGCTGGACACTTGGTATACCGGTATTTAACACTTGATATTCATTATACCACTGGACACTTGGTATACCGGTATTTAACACTTGATATTCATTATACCACTGGACACTTGGTATCTGCAACACAAACTTATCCAGTGACATAAGTTATTTGCAATAATGCCCATTATACCACTGGACACTATCTGCAGTTGATACTCCATAACACAGGACACTTAGTATTTGCAACACTGATACTCATTATATCACTTGATATATGTGAAACACTTGATATTACTCACTATAAAACTGAACACATGGATAACAGATTAATAATTTTCCAAGTAACAATCACTGCCACCAGTGACAATCACTGCCACCAGTGACAATCACTGCCACCAGTGACAATCACTGCCACCAGTAGTGTTGATCTTAACTATACCATTATCATAATACTCATCTTGAGTTTATCACTGCCACTTGTGTGAACATTTTCAGACATATGAAAATAACACTTACAAGTTAAATAGCATTGTCTTACCTCGCAACACTACATATTTTCCTCTCTGATCCATTCATTACTTATACGCATCAGGGGTCTATTGGTCGTGGACCGAGCCGCAGGGGCGTTGGCCCTCGAAGTACCCTCCAGGTATCGTTTAAGAATTTTCTCCCCTGCATCTTCTGGCTGTTTCGTCATTATATTAGTATATTCACGAAAATCGTGTGGTGTCGTTTAGCCTTTTTTTTTTTCACTATCGTAAAAATTACTCTTCTTTCAACTGTTACATTTTACCTTATATTATTCAGTAAAACCTGAACACACATTTCAGTAGGTACATTCTGATAAATTTTTGAACACTTTTATAGTGATCTACAAGAACTTCTTATACTGCTGCCACTTTTTATACATGAAAACTGAGTTGTTTCCAGGTCAGGAATAACTATTCTCATGACAATAATGGGAATGTAGTTTAGCCCTCGCCATTCATTACATTTATTTGAAGGAGTCAAAATAGCAGTGTTAGGTAAATGGACACATTTAACTGGAGAATCTGATAATGTGACATTTTATTGTGGGAACGTTTCGCTCTCCAGGAGCTTTGTCAAGCCGTTTGTAACGTCTTGACAATGCTTCTGAAGAAAGAAACGCTGCCACATGTCACATTTACCGAACATTTGGTCTGTAATTTTACCATTATTTAAATCGACTAACTTCATTCTACCTGTTGTTAATTGCAGGGGTCATCACTCTCGTGGCCTGGTCTGGGACCAGGCTTCTTGACTAATGACTTATCAGTCACCTTGTTGGTTTCAGCAGGGTGCAAGCCAACGTAGGCACTATAGCCCGGCTGACGCTTAAGAACCTTAGTTGCCCCTCTTGAAGAGAGCTAGGATTCTGCTGGCAAGTTACCTTATAAATAAAGGAAAAGTATTTTTGATAAAACTTGTATGCTAACGTTGTCTGTAGTCAAGGCATCCTCGGGATTACCTAACGTCTGAAACTAGTGTACACTGGGAAGACAGATAACAGAAGACTTTACGGCCATATCAGGGTTATCTGTATAGAAGAACTAAACTGTCGATAAATGTGAGAAACTGAACCAATAATAAGCAAGCAAATCTAAAATCAACTACGTATACCGAGATGATGTCATACGCACGTATTCACTGGCATTACCAACACCGGGGCGTTGTAATGCTGGCAATGGGAAAAGTCGGTAGAGAGTATGGAAATTTTTAGCGAGAGCAGCGATGCCACATGTCGCTAGCATGCCAGCAACCAACCCTCATGGGAACACCACTACCCCACACACTACCTAAGCATAACGTGTGTGCAAGTTGAAGCGTTATCACACTCGCACGGGTCAGAATTTAGTTTAATGAGTGAAAACACATCTTTTAGCCAGTATTTTGTGTATTTAGCGTGAATGTTAACCCATATCCAACTAAAAATTTTCGATAGTTAATTAAAAATCCCTCTAAATACCGCCTCTTTCATACACATGCCTGTCTTAACGCCTAGTTTTCATTCATAATGTAATGGATCTTCATCATGTGCTAATTCGCTGTCAACTTAGACTGACAGCTTCATCATAAGCAGACAAAACTTGGCGGTATCAAAGAGGGCAGACAGAGAGGTTGAGAGGAAGGAGCCAGTAACAAGGAGTCACAGATGTAAACTAAACATACACATGAACCTCAGGGATGTCCAAGTATTTATCCAGTCGCAGCATGACTAATAATTATGAGATAAGGATGTGGTTGGGGTACCTTCCAGTCAACTTCAAAAGTAGGTATGACAGTCAGGGAGGCGAGAATACAGTGGATGTGGTTCAAGCTAACCCAAGAGGCGGAGCCTGGAGCTGCATTTTGAAACACAACTGTGAATGAATATTTAACTCGCTAGTTTACTGGGTTTACCCATCTCAACACTGATCATGCTCCTTATCATAATCTGTCGGACACAAAAATAATTTACTGGACTTTATTGACAATCGACAGAACCAAGTAAAACTGGCACTATTTCAAACGAAATCAATATCTCTCGTTCTTTCTAACGTCAGTTTAAAAAGTTACTTATTCATAATCTATGAAACTAAATATTCCGGTTATTTAAAAAGAGCATGATACATTTTAATACCTCACCGGGGAAACGCCTGCAATACAAAAAAAGTCGAAGCTACTTTATCAGTATATTTAAAGCTGGTGTCTACGTTCATTCTCACATGACTAACAAAGTCGTCTTGTCTTGTATGTGTAGGCTTGCTTTGCCCCGGATCATTCTCGTCACCAGCAGGTTACAAACCGTCATTCCCGTCCCCTGGCAGTGTGTTCCACTATGGTGGCTGGCCGCGCATTTTCGTGTTAATAATCACTACCTGGCTACTTTGCCCCTTGTCATTATTTTGAAAAAAGTTTTTTATGTATTCATACTCGTGCAACATTGTCACTGAGGAAATATAGCATATTTCAAATTATGAGGGTTGTAAACAATGATGGCAGTAAATTCGAACTGAGAAGTTAGCAAATATAAGAACTGGCAAATATCTCCCCCGTGATAACATACAGGTCGAGGTAGGGAGACGGATCCACTGTGTTCGCTCACTGACCTTGACCTCGACGTAATATGAACTAGCCTAATGTTTGATGTTAATGTAATTCCTGTATTATACACCACGAGAATAATTTACACTGTTGTTAAGTGCTGTTGAAGCAATTAAATATTATAATGTATTCGTAGTCAATTACTGTGATGTTCGATTATGGAGCCTTTATCGACACATTATTGCATTTGTTACCAGTTAACGAGAGCATAACCGGACAAATGAAAAAAACGTAATGTATAAATAAGTAAAAACAATTAAGTCTTGCGCAATAGTTCAAGTATTCAAATAAGTTGAAGTGGCATGAGTCGAGGGGGGGGGGGTGGAAGGGATCAGCTGGAGAAAAACCAAGACTGCCTCTACTAGCAGCCTGCAGTGAACCACTGTACTGCTTCATGCCTCTACTAGCAGCCTGCAGTGAACCACTGTACTGCTTCATGCCTCTACTAGCAGCCTGCAGTGAACCACTGTACTGCTTCATGCCTCTACTAGCAGCCTGCAGTGAACCACTGACCTCCTTCATGCCTCTACTAGCAGCCTATAGTGAACCACTGTATTGCTTCCTGCCTCTACTAGCAGCCTATAGTGAACCACTGTATTGCTTCCTGCCACTACTAGCAGCCTATGGTGAACCACTGCACTGCTTCCTGCTTCTACTGGCAGCCTGCAGTGAATCACTGCTGCTTCCTGCCTCTACTAGCAGCCTGCAGTGAACCACTGCTGCTTCCTGCCTCTACTAGCAGCCTGCAGTGAACCACTGTACTGCTTCCTGCCTCTACTAGCAGCCTACAGTGAACCATTGTACTCCTTCATGCCTCTACTAGCAGCCTGCAGTGAACCACTGTATTGCTTCCTGCCTATACTAGCAGCCTGCAGTGAACCACTGTATTGCTTCCTGCCTATACTAGCAGCCTGCAGTGAACCACTATTGCTTCCTGCCTCTACTAGCTGCCTATAGTGAACCGCTGTATTGCTTCCTGCCTCTACTAGCAGCCTGCAGTGAACCACTTTACTGCTTCCTGCCTCTACTAGCAGCCTGCAGTGAACCACTGTACTGCTTCATGCCTCTACTGGCAACCTGCAGTGAACCACTGCACTGCTTCCTGCTTCTACTGGCAGCCTGCAGTGAACCACTGCACTGCTTCCTGCTTCTACTGGCAGCCTGCAGTGAACCACTGTATTGCTTCCTGCCTCTACTAGCAGCCTGCAGTGAACCACCATTGCTTCCTGCCCCTACTAGCAGCCTATAGTGAACCACTGTATTGCTTCCTGCCTCTACTAGCAGCCTGCAGTGAACCACTTTACTGCTTCCTGCCTCTACTAGCAGCCTGCAGTGAACCACTGTATTGCTTCCTGTCTCTACTAGCAGCCTATAGTGAACCACTGTATTGCTTCCTGCATCTACTAGCAGCCTGCAGTGAACCACTGTACTGCATCATGCCTCTAGCAGCCTGCAGCGAACCACTGTATTGCTTCCTGCCTCTACTAGCAGTCTGCCTTTGAACCACTGCACTGCTTCCTGCTTCTACTAGCAGCCTGCAGTGAACCACTGCACTGCTTCCTGCTTCTACTAGCAGCCTGCAGTGAACCACTGCACTGCTTCCTGCTTCTACTAGCAGCCTTCAGTGAACCACTGCACTGCTACTAGCAGCCTGCAATGAACCACTGTATTGCTTCCTGCCTCTACTAGCAGCCTGCAGTGAACCACTTCACTGCTTCCTGCCTCTACTAGCAGCCTACAGTGAACCACTGTATTGTTTCCTGCCTCTACTAGCAGCCTGCAGTGAACCACTTTACTGCTTCCTGCCTCTACTAGCAGCCTGCAGTGAACCACTGTATTGCTTCCTGCCTATACTAGCAGTCTGCAGTGAACCACTTTACTGCTTCCTGCCTCTACTAGCAGCCTGCAGTGAACCACATTATTGCTTCCTGCCTCTACTAGCAGCCTGCAGTGAACGACTGCACTGCTTCCTGCTTCTACTAGCAGCCTGCAGTGAACCACTGTATTGCTTCCTGCCTCTACTAGCAGCCTGCAGTGAACCACTTTACTGCTTCATGCCTCTACTAGCAGCCTGCAGTGAACCACTTTACTGCTTCCTGCCTCTACTAGCAGCCTGCAGTGAACCACTGTATTGCTTCCTGCCTCTACTACCAGCCTGCAGTGAACCACTATTGCTTCCTGCCTCTACTAGCAGCCTGCAGTGAACCACTGTACTGCTTCCTGCCTTTGCTACTAGCCTGCAGTGAACCACTGCTGCTTCCTGCCTCTACTAGCAGCCTGCAGTGAACCACTGCTTCCTGCCTCTACTAGCAGCCTGCAGTGAACCACTGTACTGCTTCCTGCCTCAACTAGCAGCCTGCAGTGAAACTGTGCTGTTTCCTGCCTCTACTAGCAGCCTGCAGTGAACCACTGTACCGTTTCCTGCTTCTACTAGCAGCCTGCAGTGAACCTCTGTACTGTTCCTGCTTCAACTAGCAGCCTGCAGTGAAACTGTCCTGTTTCCTGCCTCTACTAGCAGCCTGCAGTGAACCACTGTACTGTTTCCTGCTTCTAGCAGCCTGCGGTGAACCACTGTACTGCTTCCTGCCTCTACTAGCAGCCTGCAGTGAGCCACTGTATTGCTTCCTGCCTCTACTAGCAGCCTGCAGTGAGCCACTGTATTGCTTCCTGCCTCTACTAGCAGCCTGCAGTGAACCACTGTACTGTTTCCTGCTTCTACTAGCAGCCTGCAGTGAACCACTGTACTGCTTCTGCCTCAACTAGCAGCCTGCAGTGAGCCACTGTTGCTTCCTGCCTCTACTAGCAGCCTGCAGTAAGCCACTGTGCTTCCTGCCTCTACTAGCAGCCTGCAGTGAACCACTGTACCGTTTCCTGCTTCTACTAGCAGCCTACAGTGAACCACTGTACTGCTTCCTGACTCTACTAGCAGCCTGCAGTGAATCACTGTACTGCTTCCTGCCTCTACTAGCAGCCTGCAGTGAGCCACTGTATTGCTTCCTGCCTCTACTAGCAACTTAGTGAACCACTGTATTGCTTCCTGCCTCTACTAGCAGCCTGCAGTGAACCACTGC
Organism: Cherax quadricarinatus; assembly: GCF_038502225.1. Taxonomy (NCBI): domain Eukaryota; kingdom Metazoa; phylum Arthropoda; class Malacostraca; order Decapoda; family Parastacidae; genus Cherax; species Cherax quadricarinatus. The sequence continues at coordinate 15,733,484 of NC_091357.1, read as the reverse complement.
TGCTTCCTGCCTCTACTAGCAGCCTGCAGTGAACCACTGCTGCTTCCTGCCTCTACTAGCAGCCTGCAGTGAACCACTGTACTGCTTCATGCCTCTACTAGCAGCCTGTGAACCACTGTACTCCTTCATGCCTCTACTAGCAGCCTATAGTGAACCACTGTATTGCTTCCTGCCTATACTAGCAGCCTGCAGTGAACCACTGTATTGCTTCCTGCCTCTACTAGCAGCCTGCAGTGAACCACTATTGCTTCCTGCCTCTACTAGCTGCCTATAGTGAACCGCTGTATTGCTTCCTGCCTCTACTAGCAGCCTGCAGTGAACCACTGTACTGCTTCCTGCCTCTATTAGCAACCTGAAGTGAACCACTGTACTGCTTCCTGCCTCTATTAGCCTGCAGTGAACCACTGCACTGCTTCCTGCCTCTACTAGCAGCCTGCAGTGAACCACTGTACTGCTTCATGCCTCTACTAGCAGCCTGCAGTGAACCTCTGTACTGCTTCCTGCTCTGCTACCAGCCTGCAGTGAACCACTGTACTGCTTCCTGCCTCTACTAGCAGCCTGCAGTGAACCACTGTATTGCTTCCTGCCTCTGCTACTAGCCTGCAGTGAACCACTGCCGCTTCCTGCCTCTACTAGCAGCCTGCAGTGAACTGCTGTACTGCTTCCTGCTTCTATTAACAGCCTGCAGTGAACCACTGTACTGCTTCCTGCCTCTACTAGCAGCCTGCAGTGAACCACTGTACTGCTTCCTGCCTCTACTAGCAGCCTATAGCGAACCACTGTATTGCTTGCTGCCTCTAATAGCAGCCTGCAGTAAACCACTGTACTGCTTCCTGCCTCTACTAGTAGCCTGGAGTGAACCAGTTTACTGCTTCCTGCCTCTAGCAGTCTGCAGTGAACCACTGTACTGCTTCCTGCCTCTACTAGCAGCCTGCAGTTAACCACTGTATTGCTTCCTGCCTCTGCTACCAGCCTGCAGTGAACCACTGCTGCTTCCTGCCTACTAGCAGCCTGCAGTGAACCACTGTACTGCTTCCTGCCTCTACTAGCAGCCTGCAGTGACACTGTACGCTTCCTGCCTCTACTAGCAGCCTGCAGTGAAACATTGTGCTGTTTCTTGCCTCTACTAGCAGCCTGCAGTGAACCATTGTACTGCTTCCTGCCTCTATTAGCAGCCTGCAATGGTAAAGCTCCTTGTCCCTATCAGGCTCCTCATCCCCTGTCAAGTTCACTATCAAGCTCCCTATCCTCTTGAGTTGTCAAGTTTCCGGTATCCTGGGTAGGATGGCAAAGCCTCCTGTACCTGGATTTCAGAACTTCAGGTACTTAATTACGGCCATTCCTGAAGGTTACCTGCAGTCTCTTCCGGAGGTCACCACCACCACCATCACCACCACCATCACCACCACCAGCACCACCACCAGCACCACCACCACCACCACCACCACCACCACCACCCGCTCCCACACTAGAAATAGTGAGCGTTTATAACTGGTTTATTACATGTGGAGGGAGCGATAAACTCCATGGAAATTGTCATAAACCCCATTCATGGAGGGAGCGATAAACCCATAAATCATTCTACGCCTGGAAAATGGGAGGCATTTAGGTTTGATCCAAGGGGAGGAGAGATTCAATTCCTAAGATAGAGACCCTCACCAGCATCGAGAAACCTCCCTTGACGGGTAGGTGGTGTCAAGTCTCTTGTACTCTAGGGGAGGTATCGAGTCTCTTGTACTCTAGGGGGAGTCTAGGGGAGGTATCGAGTCTCAAGAGGAAACTAGACAATTATCTTCACCAGGTGCCAAATCAACCAGGCTGTGATGGATATGTAGGTTAGCAGGCCACCGACCGCAAGAGCCTAATTGAACAGGCAAGCACCAGACGAGCCTGGCCCATGGCCGGGCTCCGGGAGTAGAAAAACTCAACTCATGAAAGGTACCACAAAAAATGCATTGCTTCTGAGAAGAGAATATCTGTAAATTATAAATTGAATGAATGCTATACTTTGTGGCAAATACGAACTTGCTAGTTCTCAGTCTCCTAGTGTAACAGGTGTATTGCAAGCCTAGTTGGTCAGGCCCTGATTCACTGAGAGGACTGGTCAAGGCCTGAGAAGAGGGGGTGTTGACCTCTGGAACAATTTTCAGGTACCTGGTTACCTAAAGGTAGGTGCAGGGATACCTGAAGAATGCTTCTGGGGGTCAACGGCCCCGCGTCCCAGTGCCCAGACCAAACCTGCTGCAGGTTCAAGGGCGAGTGACTGTAAAGAGATACTAAGTTGACAGGTGCGAGGAGTGGCAATGAGTAGGCTGCTAGATGTAGGAACAGGTGTGGAGAGGAGCAGTAAGTAGGATGACGAACGTAGTAGAAATGTGTGAAGTAACAATAAGGTTGACAGTTGTGTGGAGGAACAGCAAGGTTGACGGGTGTGGGGGACGAACAAGTGAGGTTGACAATTGTGGGTTGGAACAAGTGAGGGTGACAGGTAAAGAGAGACAATATTTAGGTTGACAGGTATGGACGTACAGTGAGGTTGACAAGTGTTGTGACCGTGAAAAGGCTGACAGGTGTAGGAACTAGTGTGGAAAGCAAGGAGTGTATATAGTGATATGTGAGGGTGAGACATGCGAGGGAGATGGGAGTGAGACATGTGAGAGAGGGAGGTGGGAGTGAAACATGCGAGAGGGAAAGGTAGGAGTGAGATATGTGAGAGAGAGAGGTGGGAGTGAGGCATGTTTGAGAGGGAGGTAGGATTGAGGTATGTGAGAGGCATGTGGGAGTGAGGCATGTGAGAGGCATGTGGGAGTGAGGCATGTGAGAGGGGGAGGTGGGAGTGAGGCATGCGAGAGGGGGAGGTGGGAGTGAGGCATGCGAGAGAGGGAGGTGGGAGTGAGGCATGCGAGAGAGGGAGGTGGGAGTGAGACATGCGAGAGAGGGAGGTGGGAGTGAGACATGCGAGAGAGGGAGGTGGGAGTGAGACATGCGAGAGAGGGAGGTGGGAGTGAGACATGCGAGAGAGGGAGGTGGGAGTGAGACATGCGAGAGAGGGAGGTGGGAGTGAGACATGCGAGAGAGGGAGGTGGGAGTGAGACATGCGAGAGAGGGAGGTGGGAGTGAGACATGCGAGAGAGGGAGGTGGGAGCGAGACATGCGAGAGAGGGAGGTGGGAGCGAGACATGCGAGAGAGGGAGGTGGGAGTGAGACATGCGAGAGAGGGAGGTGGGAGTGAGACATGCGAGAGAGGGAGGTGGGAGTGAGACATGCGAGAGAGGGAGGTGGGAGTGAGGCATGTGAGAGAGGGAGGTGGGAGTGAGGCATGTGAGAGAGGATGGGAGTGAGCCCTGTGAGAGGGAGGAGGGAGGGAGGTGGGAGTAAAGCATGTGAGAGAGGAAAGGAGGTGGGAGTGAGCCATGTGAGAGAGGGTGGGAGTGAGCCCTGAGAAGGGGTGGGAGTGAGCCCTGTGAGAGAGGGTGGGAGTGAACCATGTGAGAGGGAGGTGGGAGTGAGGCATGTGAGAAAGGGAGGTGGGAGTGAGGCATGTGAGAAAGGGAGGTGATAGTGAACCATGTTTGAGAGGGAGGTGGGAGTGAGGCATGTGAGAGAGGGTGGGAGGTGGGAGTGAGGCATGTGAGAGGGAGGGGGAAGTGGGAGCGAGGCATGTGAGAGGGAGGTGGGGGAGAGGCATGTGAGAGAGGGAGGTGGGAGAGAGGCATGTGAGAGAGGGAGGTGGAAGTGAGGCATGTGAGAGGGGGAGATGGGAGTGAGGCATGTGAGAGAGGAAGGTGGGAGTGAGGCATGTGAGGGGGAGGGAGGTGGTAGTGAGGCATGCGAGAGAGGGTGGGAGCGAGGCATGTGAGAGAGGGAGGTGGGAGTGAGGCATGTGAGAGGGAGGGAGGTGGGAGTGAGGCATGTGAGAGAGGGAGGGAGGTGGGAGTGAGGCATGTGAGAGAGGGAGGGTGGTGGGAGTGAGGCATGTGAGAGAGGGAGGGAGGTGGGAGTGAGGCATGTGAGAGAAGGTGGGAGTGAGGCATGAGAGGGAGGGAGGTGGGAGTGAGGCATGTGAGAGAGGGAGGTGGGAGTGAGGCATGTGAGAGGGAGGGAGGTGGGAGTGAGGCATGTGAGAGGGGGAGGGAGGTGGGAGTGAGGCATGTGAGAGGGGGAGGGAGGTGGGAGTGAGGCATGTGAGAGGGGGAGGGAGGTGGGAGTGAGGCATGTGAGAGAGGGCGGGAGGTGGGAGTGAGGCATGTGGGAGTGATGGAGGTGGGAGTGAGGCATGTGAGAGAGGGAGGGAGGTGGGAGTGAGGCATGTGAGAGAGGGAGGGAGGTGGGAGTGAGGCATGAGGGAGGTGGGAGTGAGGCATGTGAGAGAGGGAGGGAGGGAGGTGGGAGTGAGGCATGTGAGAGAGGGAGGGAGGTGGGAGTGAGGCATGTGAGAGAGGGAGGTGGGAGTGAGGCATGTGAGAGGTAGGTGGGAGTGAGGCATGTGAGAGGGAGGGAGGTAGGTGAGAGTGAGGCATGTGAGAGGTAGGGAGGTAGGTGGGAGTGAGGCATGTGAGAGGGAGGGAGGTAGGTGGGAGTGAGGCATGTGAGACAGGGAGGTAGGTGGGAGTGAGGCATGTGAGACAGGGAGGTAGGTGGGAGTGAGGCATGTGAGACAGGGAGGTAGGTGGGAGTGAGGCATGTGAGAGGGGGAGGTGGGAGTGAGGCATGTGAGAGGGAGGGGGAGTGAGGCATGTGAGAGAGGGAGGTGGGAGTGAGGCATGTGAGAGAGGGAGGTGGGAGTGAGGCATGTGAGAGAGGGAGGTGGGAGTTAGGCATGTGAGAGGGAGGTGGGAGTGAGGTATGTGAGAGAGGGAGGTGGGAGTGAGGCATGTGAGAGAGGGAGGTGGGAGTGAGGCATGTGAGAGAGGGAGGTGGGAGTGAGGCATGTGAGAGAGGGAGGTGGGAGTGAGGCATGTGAGAGAGGGAGGTGGGAGTGAGGCATGTGAGAGAGGGAGGTGGGAGTGAGGCATGTGAGAGAGGGAGGTGGGAGTGAGGCATGTGAGAGAGGGAGGTGGGAGTGAGGCATGTGACAGGGAGGTGGGAGTGAGGCATGTGAGAGAGGGAGGTGGGAGTGAGGCATGTGAGAGCGGGAGGTGGGAGTGAGGCATGTGAGAGCGGGAGGTGGGAGTGAGGCACGTGAGAGCGGGAGGTGGGAGTGAGGCACGTGAGAGCGGGAGGTGGGAGTGAGGCACGTGAGAGAGGGAGGTGGGAGTGAGGCACGTGAGAGAGGGAGGTGGGAGTGAGGCACGTGAGAGAGGGAGGTGGGAGTGAGACACGTGAGAGAGGGAGGTGGGAGTGAGACACGTGAGAGAGGGAGGTGGGAGTGAGACACGTGAGAGAGGGAGGTGGGAGTGAGACACGTGAGAGAGGGAGGTGGGAGTGA
>NC_091357.1:15410556-15423056 GCF_038502225.1 Cherax quadricarinatus | reverse complement strand
AGGGAGCCAGGCAGCCAGGCATTCAATAAGGGAGCCAGGCAATCAGTCAGGGAGCCAGGCAGTCAGTCAGAGAGCCAGAGAGTCAGTCAGGGAGCCAGGCAGTCAGTCAGGGAGCCAGATAGTCAGTAGAGGAGCCAGGAAGTCAGTCAGGGCGCCAGGCAGTCATTCAGAGGGCCAGGCAGTCAGTCAGGGAGCCAGGCAGTCAGTCAGGAAGCCAGGCAGTTAGTCAGGTAGCCAGGCAGTCAGTCAGGGAGCCAGGCAGTTAGTCAGGTAGCCAGGCAGTCAGTCAGAGAGCCAGGCAGTCAGTCATGGAGCCAGGCAGTCAGGGAGCCAGGCAGTCAATCAGGGAGCCAGACAGTCAGTAAGGGAGCCAGGTAGTCAGTCAGGGAGCCAGGCAGTAAGCCAGGGAGCCAGACAGTCAGTAGGGGAGCCAGGAAGTCAGTCAGGGAGCCAGGCAGTCAGTCAGGGAGCCAGACAGTCAGTAGGGGAGCCAGGAAGTCAGTCAGGGAGCCAAACAGTCAGTCAGGGGGCCAGGCAGTCAGTCAGGGAGCCAGGCAATCAGTCAGGGAGCCAGGCAGTCAGTCACTGAGCCAGACAGTCAGTAGGGGAGCCAAGCAGTCAGTCAGAGAGCCAGGCAATCAGTCAGGGAGCCAGGCAGTCAGTCAGGGAGCCAGGCAGTCAGTCAATCAGGGAGCCAGGCAGTCAGTCAGGGAGCCAGGCAGTCAGTCAGGGAGCCAGGCAGTCAGTCAGGGAGCCAGGGAGTCAGTCAGGGAGCCAGGGAGTCAGTCAGAGAGGCAGGCAGTCAGTCAGTGAGCCAGGCAGTCAGTCAGGGAGCCAGGCAGTCAGTCAGGGAGCCAGGCAGTCAGTCAGGGAGCCAGGCAGTCAGTCAGGGAGCCAGGCAGTCAGTCAGAGAGCCAGGCAGTCAGTCAGGGAGCCAGGCAGTCAATCAGGGAGCCAGGCAGTCAGTCAGGGAGTCAGGCAGTCAGTCAGGGAGCCAGGCAGTCAGTCAGGGAGCAAGACAGTCAGTCAGGGAACCAGGCAGTCAGTCAGGGAGCCAGGCAGTCAGTCAGGGAGCCAGGCAGTCAGTCAGGGAGCCAGGCAGTCAGGGAGCAAGGCAGTCAGTCAGGGAGCCAGACAGTCAGTCAGGGAGCCAGGTAGTCAGTCAGGGAGCCAGGTAGTCAGTCAGGGAGCCAGGCAGTCAGTCAGGGAGCCAGACAGTCAGTAGGGGAGCCAGGATGTCAGTCAGGGAGCCAGGCAGTCAGTCAGAGAGCCAGGCAGTCAGTCAGAGAGCCAGGCAGTCAGTCAGGAAGCCAGGCAGTCAGTCACTGAGCCAGACAGTCAGTAGGGGTGCCAGGCAGTCAGTCTTGGAGCCAGGCAGTCAGTCAGAGAGCCAGGCAGTCAGTCAGGGAGCCAGGCAGTCAGCCAGGGAACCAGGTAGTCAGTAAAAGAGCCAGGCAGTCAGTCAGGGAGCCAGGCAGTCAGTCAGGGAGCCAGGCAGTCAGTCAGGGAGCCAGGCAGTCAGTCAGGGAGCCAGGCAGTCAGTCAGGGAGCCAGGCAGTCAGTCAGGGAGCCAGGCAGTCAGTCATGGAGCCAGGCAGTCAGTCAGTCAGGGAGCCAGGCAGTCAGTCAGAGAGCCCGGCAGTCAGTCAGGGAGCCAGGCAGTCAGTCAGGGAGCCAGGCAGTCAATCAGGGAGCCAGGCAGTCAGTCAGGGAGCCAGGCAGTCAGTCAGGGAGCCAGGCAGTCAGTCAGGGAGCCAGGCAGTCAGTCAGGGAGCCAGGCAGTCAGTCAGGGAGCCAGGCAGTCAGTCATGGAGCCAGGCAGTCAGTCAGTCAGGGAGCCAGGCAGTCAGTCAGAGAGCCCGGCAGTCAGTCAGGGAGGCAGGCAGTCAGCCAGGGAGCCAGGCAGTCAGTCAGGGAGCCAGGCAGTCAGTCAGGGAGCCAGGCAGTCAGTCAGGGAGCCAGGCAGTCAGTCAGTCAGGGAGCCAGGCAGTCAGTCAGGGAGCCAGGCAGTCAGTCAGGGAGCCAGGCAGTCAGTCAGTCAGGGAGCCATGCAGTCAGTCAGAGAGCCAGGCAGTCAGTAAGGGAGCCAGGCAGTCAGTCAGGGAGCCAGGCAGTCAGTCAGGGAGCCAGGCAGTCAGCCAGGGAACCAGGTAGTCAGTCAGGGAGCCAGGCAGTCAGTCAGGGAGCCAGGCAGTCAGTCAGGGAGCCAGGCAGTCAGTCAGGGAGCCAGGCAGTCAGTCAGGGAGCCAGGCAGTCAGTCAGGGAGCCAGGCAGTCAGTCAGGGAGCCAGGCAGTCAGTCAGGGAGCCAGGCAGTCAGTCATGGAGCCAGACAGTCAGTCAGTCAGGGAGCCAGGCAGTCAGTCAGAGAACCCGGCAGTCAGTCAGGGAGCCAGGCAGTCAGCCAGGGAGCCAAGCAGTCAGTCAGGGAGCCAGACAGTCAGTCACGGAGCCAGGCAGTCAGTCAGTCAGGGAGCCAGGCAGTCAGTCAGGGAGCCCGGCAGTCAGTTAGGGAGCCAGGCAGTCAGTCAGGGAGCCAGGCAGTCAGTCAGGGAGCCAGGCAGTCAGTCAGAGAGCCCGGCACTCAGTCAGGGAGACAGGGAGTCAGTCAGGGAGCTAGGCAGTCAGTCAGGGAGCCAGGCAGTCAGTCAGGGAGCCAGGCAGTCAGTCAGGGAGCCAGGCAGTCAGTCATGGAGCCAGTAAGTCAGTCAGTCAGGGAGCCAGGCAGTCAGTCAGAGAGCCCGGCAGTCAGTCAGGGAGCCAGGCAGTCAGTCAGGGAGCCAGGCAGTCAGTCAGGGAGCCAGGCAGTCAGTCATGGAGCCAGGCAGTCAGTCAGTCAGGGAGCCAGGCAGTCAGTCAGAGAGCCCGGCAGTCAGTTAGGGAGCCAGGCAGTCAGTCAGGGAGCCAGGCAGTCAGTCAGGGAGCCAGGCAGTCAGTAAGGGAGCCAGGCAGTCAGTCAGGGAGCCAGGCAATCAGTCAGAGAGCCCGGCAGTCAGTCAGGGAGCCAGGCAGTCAGTCAGGGAGCCAGGCAGTCAGTCAGGGAGCCAGGCAGTCAGTAAGGGAGCCATGCAGTCAGTCAGGGAGCCAGGCAGTCAGTCAGGGAGCCAGGCAGTCAGTAAAGGAGCCATGCAGTCAGTCAGGGAGCCAGGCAGTCAGTAAGGGAGCCATGCAGTCAGTCAGGGAGCCAGGCAGTCAGTCAGGGAGCCAGGCAGTCAGTCAGGGAGCCAGGCAGTCAGTCAGGGAGCCAGGCAGTCAGTCAGGGAGCCAGGCAGTCAGTCAGGGAGCCAGGCAGTCAGTCATGGAGCCAGGCAGTCAGTCAGTCAGGGAGCCAGGCAGTCAGTCAGAGAGCCCGGCAGTCAGTCAGGAAGCCAGGCAGTCAGTCAGGGAGCCAGTCAGTCAGTCAGGGAGCCAGGCAGTCAGTCAGGGAGCCAGGCAGTCAGTCAGGGAGCCAGGCAGTCAGTCAGGGATCCAGGCAGTCAGTCAGGGAGCCAGGCAGTCAGTCAGGGAGCCAGGCAGTCAGTCAGGGAGCCAGTCAGTCAGTCAGGGAGCCAGGCAGTCAGTAATGGAGCCAGGCAGTCAGTCAGGGAGCCAGTCAGTCAGTCAGGGAGCCAGGCAGTCAGTCAGGGAGCCAGGCAGTCAGTCAGGGAGCCAGTCAGTCAGTCAGGGAGCCAGGCAGTCATTCAGGGAGCCAGGCAGTCAGTCAGGGAGCCAGGCAGTCAGTCATGGAGCCAGGCAGTCAGTCAGTCAGGGAGCCAGGCAGTCAGTCAGAGAGCCCGGCAGTCAGTCAGGGAGCCAGGCAGTCAGTCAGGGAGCCATGCAGTCAGTCAGGGAGCCAGGCAGTCAGTCAGGGAGCCAGGCAGTCAGTCAGGGAGCCAGGCAGTCAGTCAGGGAGCCAGTCAGGTGGTCTTGTTGAATAATACATATGACTCTTTAGGGCGCCAAGTTAATTTACAAGGTAAACAGTGTATAACTAGAGTGAACCAACACCCAGCCTGGCGAGGAGCAGTGGCGAAGAGAAATGGCGAGGAGTGAAGAGAAGTAGCGGAGAAAAATAAAGAGAAGTGGCGAGGAGTGGGGAGTGAGAGTGGCGAGGGAGGAGCAGGGAGAGGAGCGAGGAAGGAGCAGGGAGAGTGGCCAAGGAGGAGCATGGAGAGTGGCAAGGGAGGAGTAAGGAGAGTGGTGAGGGAGGAGCAGGGAGAGTGGCCAGGGAGGAGCAGGGAGAGTGGCCAGGGAGGAGCAGGGGGAGTGGCCAGGGAAGAGTAAGGAGACTGGGGAGGGAGGAGCAGGGAGAGTGGCCAGGGAGGAGCAGGAAGAGTGGCCAGGGAGGAGCAGGGAGGGTGGTCAGGGAGGAACAGGGAGAGTGGCCAGGGTGGAGCAGGGAGAGTGGCCAGGGAGGAGCAAGGAGAGTGGCCAGGGATGAGCAGGGAGAGTGGCAAGGGAGGAGCAGGGAGAGTGGCCAGGGAGGAGCAGGGAGAGTGGCCAGGGAGGAGCAGGGAGAGTGGCCAGGGAGGAGCAGGGAGTGCGAGGGAGGAGCAGGGAGAGTGGCCAGGGAGGAGCAGGGAGAGTGGCCAGGGAGGAACTGGGAGAGTGTCGAGGGAGGAGCAGGGAGAGTGGCTAGGGAGGAGCAGGGTGAGTGGCCAGGGAGGAGCAGGGAGATTGGCGAGGGAGGAGCAGGGAGAGTGGCGAGGGAGGAGTAGGGTGAGTGGCCAGGGAGGAACAGGGAGAGTGGCCAGGGAGGAGCAGGAATAGTGGCCAGGGAGGAGCAGGTAGGGTGGCCAGGGAGGAGCAGGGAGAGTGGCCAGGGAGGAGCAGGGAGAGTGGCCAGGGAGAAGCTGGGAGAGTGGCCAGGGAGGAGCAGGGAGAGTGGCCAGAGAGAAGCAGGGAGAGTGGCCGGGGAGGAGGAGGGAGAGTGGCCAGGGAGGAGGAAGGAGAGTGGCCAGGGAGGAGCAAGGAGAGTGGCCAGAGACAAGCAGGGAGAGTGGCCAGGAAGGAGCAGGGAGAGTGGCCAGGGAGGAGCAGGGAGAGTGGCCAGGGAGGAGCAGGGAGAGTGGAAAGGGAGGAGCAGGGAGAGTGGCCAGGGAGGAGCAGGGAGAGTGGCCAGGGAGGAGCAGGGAGAGTGGCCAGGGAGGAGCAGGGAGAGTGGCGAGAGAGGAGCAGGGAGAGTGGCCAGGGAGGAGCAGGGAGAGTGGCCAGGGAGGAGCAAGGAGAGTGGCCAGAGACAAGCAGGGAGAGTGGCCAGGGATGAGCAGGGAGAGTGGCGAGGGAGGAGCAGGGAGAGTGGCCAGGGAGGAGCAGGGAGAGTGGAAAGGGAGGAGCAGGGAGAGTGGCCAGGGAGGAGCAGGGAGAGTGGCCAGGGAGGAGCAGGGAGAGTGGCCAGGGAGGAGCAGGGAGAGTGGCGAGAGAGGAGCAGGGAGAGTGGCCAGGGAGGAGCAGGGAGAGTGGCCAGGGAGGAGCAGGAAGAGTGGCCAGGGAGGAGCAGGGAGAGTGGCCAGGGAGGAGCAGGAAGAGTGGCCAGGGAGGAGCAGGGAGAGAGGCGAGGGAGGAGCAGGGAGAGTGGCGAGGGAGGAGCAGGGAGAGTGGCCAGGGAGGAGCAGGGAGAGTGGCCAGGGAGGAGCAGGGAGCGTGGCGAGGGAGGAGCAGGGAGAGTGGCCAGGGAGGAGGAGGGAGAGTGGCCAGGAAGGAGCAGGGATAGTGGCGAGGGAGGAGCAGGGAGAGTGGCCAGGGAGGAGCAGGGAGAGTGGCGAGGGAGGAAAAGGGAGAGTGGCCAGGTAGGAGCAGGGAGAGTGGCGAGGGAGGAGCAGGGAGAGTGGCCAGGGAGGAGCAGGGAGAGTGGCCAGGGAGGAGCAGGGAGAACTGCCAGGGAGGAGGAGGGAGAGTGGCCAGGGAGGAGCAGGGAGAGTGGCCAGGGAGGAGCAGGGAGAGTGGCCAGGGAGGAGCAGGGAGAGTGGCGAGGGAGGAGCAGGGAGAGTGGCCAGGGAGGAGGAGGGAGAGTGGCCAGGGAGGAGCAGGGATAGTGGCCAGGGAGGAGCAAGGAGAGTGGCCAGGGAGGAGCAGGGAGAGTGGCCAGGGAGGAGGAGGGAGAGTGGCCAGGGAGGAGCAGGGAGAGTGGCCAGGGAGGAGCAGGGAGAGTGGCCAGGGAGGAGCAGGGAGAGTGGCCAGGGAGGAGCAGGGAGAGTGGCCAGGGAGGAGCAGGGAGAGTGGCGAGGGAGAAGCAGGGAGAGTGTCCAGGGAGGAGCAGGGAGAGTGGCCAGGGAGGAGCAGGGAGAGTGTCCAGAAAGAAGCAGGGAGAGTGTCCAGGGAGGAGCAGGGAGTGTCCAGGGAGGAGCAGGGAGAGTGGCCAGGGAGGAGCAGGGAGAGTGGCCAGGGAGGAGCAGGGAGAGTGGCGAGGGAGGAGCAGGGAGAGTGGCGAGGGAGGGGCAGGGAGAGTGGCGAGGGAGGAGCAGGGAGAGTGGCCAGGAAGGAGAAGGGAGAGTGGCCAGGGAGGAGCAGGGAGAGTGTCCAGTGAGGAGCAGGGAGAGTGGGCAGGGAGGAGCAGGGAGAGTGGCCTGGGAGGAGCAGGGAGAGTGTCCAGGGAGGAGCAGGGAGAGTGGCCAGGGAGGAGCAGGGAGAGTGGCCAGGGAGGAGCAGGGAGAGTGTCCAAGGAGGAGCAGGGAGAGTGGCCAGGGAGGAGCAGGGAGAGTGGCCAGGGAAGAGCAGGTAGAGTGGCCAGGGAGGAGCAGGGAGAGTGGCCAGGGAGGAGCAGGGAGAGTGGCCAGGGAGGAGCAGGGAGAGTGGCCAGGGAGGAGCAGGGAGAGTGGCCAGGGAGGAGCAGGGAGAGTGGCCAGGGAGGAGCAGGGAGAGTGGCCAGGGAGGAGCAGGGAGAGTGGCCAGGGAGGAGCAGGGAGAGTGGCCAGGGAGGAGCAGGGAGAGTGGCCAGGGAGGAGCAGGGAGAGTGGCCAGGGAGGAGCAGGGAGAGTGGCCAGGGAGGAGCAGGGAGAGTGTCCAGGGAGGAGCAGGGAGAGTGGCCAGGGAGGAGCAGGGAGAGTGGCGAGGGAGGAGCAGAGAGAGTGGCGAGGGAGGAGCAGGGAGAGTGGCCAGGGAGGAGCAGGGAGAGTGGCCAGGGAGGAGCAGGGAGAGTGTCCAGGGAGGAGCAGGGAGAGTGGCCAGGGAGGAGCAGGGAGAGTGGCCTGGGAGGAGCAGGGAGAGTGACCAGGGAGGAGCAGGGAGAGTGGCCAGGGAGGAGCAGGGAGAGTGGCCATGGAGGAGCAGGGAGAGTGGCCAGGGAGGAGCAGGGAGAGTGGCCAGGGAGGAGCAGGGAGAGTGGCCAGGGAGGAGCAGGGAGAGTGGCCAGGGAGGAGCAGGGAGAGTGGCCAGGAGAGGAGCAGGGAGAGTGGCCAGGGAGGAGCAGGGAGAGTGGCCAGGGAGGAGCAGGGAGAGTGGCCAGGGAGGAGCAGGGAGAGTGGCCAGGGAGGAGCAGGGAGAGTGGCCAGGGAGGAGCAGGGAGAGTGGCCAGGGAGGAGCAGGGAGAGTGGCCAGGGAGGAGCAGGGAGAGTGGCCAGGGAGGAGCAGGGAGAGTGGCCAGGGAGGAGCAGGGAGAGTGGCCAGGGAGGAGCAGGGAGAGTGGCCAGGGAGGAGCAGGGAGAGTGGCCAGGGAGGAGCAGGGAGAGTGGCCAGGGAGGAGCAGGGAGAGTGGCCAGGGAGGAGCAGGGAGAGTGGCCAGGGAGGAGCAGGGAGAGTGGCCAGGGAGGAGCAGGGAGAGTGGCCAGGGAGGAGCAGGGAGAGTGGCCAGGGAGGAGCAGGGAGAGTGGCCAGGGAGGAGCAGGGAGAGTGGCCAGGGAGGAGCAGGGAGAGTGGCCAGGGAGGAGCAGGGAGAGTGGCGAGGGAGGAGCAGGGAGAGTGGCCAGGGAGGAGCAGGGAGAGTGGCCAGGGAGGAGCAGGGAGAGTGGCCAGGGAGGAGCAGGGAGAGTGGCCAGGGAGGAGCAGGGAGAGTGGCCAGGGAGGAGCAGGGAGAGTGGCCAGGGAGGAGCAGGGAGAGTGGCCAGGGAGGAGCAGGGAGAGTGGCCAGGGAGGAGCAGGGAGAGTGGCCAGGGAGGAGCAGGGAGAGTGGCCAGGGAGGAGCAGGGAGAATGGCGAGGGAGGAGCAGGGAGAGTGGCCAGGGAGGAGCAGGGAGAGTGGCCAGGGAGGAGCAGGGAGAGTGTCCAGGGAGGAGCAGGGAGAGTGGCCAGGGAGGAGCAGGGAGAGTGGCCAGGGAGGAGCAGGGAGAGACGTAAATAGGGAGGAAAACAAGAAATATGAGAAAGAAGAAAACAATTAAGAATAAGAATAAGAGAAGCAATAAAATATACGATATATAATAAACAAAAGACGATAAAAGAAAACAAAAGCGGAGCAAGAACTTATTATGTGAGGAATATAAGAAAAAAAAAAGAACCTAGGGAGAAGAGGAAAGAGAAAAAACATTTGAGAAAAAGGAATAAGAGAAGAGAATAATCAAGACACGGCATAAGAGAATAACAATAGCGAGAAAAGAAAGACAAAGAGTAAAACAAAAGAGAAAGTCAATCGAAGTAATATATATATATATATATATATATATATATATATATATATATATATATATATATATATATATATAATATATATATATATATATATATATATATATATATATATATATATATATATATATATATATATATATATATATATATATATATATATATATATATATATGGTTATCGTGCAGACTTATTGATTATGGTGTAGTAGATAATACTGAAACCCTTGTAGGAGGGAGTAACGTATATTCTCTTATTTCTCCTCTCCCTCTAACGTGTCATTCATCATTTCTCTTCTTCCATCTCTTCTCGTCTCTTCTCTTACCTTAACTTTTCTTAAGTTAATTTTCACTGGTTACGTATCGTTTCTCCTCACTGCCTCTCTTCTCGTTCTTCTCACTGCCCCTCTTCTGGTTCCTCTCACTGCCCCTCTTCTGGTTCCCCTCTCTGCCCCTCTTCTCGTTCTTCTCACTGCCCCTCTTCTCGTTCTTCTCACTGCCTCTCTTCTCGTTCCCCTCACTGCCCCTCTTCTCGTTCCACCTCACTGCCCCTCTTCTTGCTCTCCTCACTGCCCCTCTTCTCGTTCCCCCTCACTGCCCTTCTTCTGGTTCCCCTCACTGCCCCTCTTCTCGTTCCACCTCACTGCCCCTCTTCTCGTTCCTCTCACTGCCTCTCTTCTCGTTCCCCTCACTGCCCCTCTTCTCGTTCCACCTCACTGCCCCTCTTCTTGCTCTCCTCACTGCCCCTCTTCTCGTTCCCCCTCACTGCCCTTCTTCTCGTTCCCCCTCACTGCCCCTCTTCTCGTTCCCTCACTGCCCCTCTTCTCGTTCCCCTCACTGCCCCTTTTCTCGTTCCCCTCACTGCCTCTCTTCTCGTTCCCCTCACTGCCCCTCTTCTCGTTCCCCTCACTGCCCCTCTTTTCGTTCCCCTCACTGCCCCTCTTATCGTTCCCCTCACTGCCCCTCTTCTCGTTCCCCCTCACTGCCCCTCTTCTCGCTCCCCTCACTGCCCCTCTTCTCGTTCCCCTCACTGCCCCTCTTCTCGTTCCTCCTCACTGCCCCTCTTCTCGCTCCCCTAACTGACCCTCTTTTTGTTCATCCCCCTCACTGCTCCTCTCCCCTACACTTCCCTCTTTCTCCCCTCCCAATTTATACCTTCCACTTACCCTCTACTCCCTCTTCCTCTTCTTTCCTTTTAGCCCCTCCGTCCTTCACTACTCTATCATCCGCCCTCCCTCACCCCTCCATCACCCCCTGTCCCTCACCCCTCCATCACCCCCTCTCCCTCACCCCTCCATCACAGTTCAGCAATACGACACAAACTGCTATCCAGTCTCAGGGCACTTTAACCCTTAGCGATAAATATGATATGTTGGTATGCTGGCGTAGGTGTGAGAGGCAAGGAAGTTATATTACCACCACCACTACCACCACCACCACCACTACCACTACCATTACTGCTACCACCACCACTACCACTACCATTACTGCTACCACCATCACTACTACTACCACCACCACTACCGCCACCTCTACCACCATTACTACTACCACCACTACCACCTCCACTACCACCAGCACTACCACCACCAGCACTACCACCATCACTGCTACCACCACCACTAATACTACTACCACCACCAACACTAATACTACTACCACCACCACTAATACTACTACCACGACCACCACTACCGCCACCTCTACCACCATTACTACTACCACCACTATCACCTCCACTACCACCACTACTACCACCACTACCACCACCACTACCACCACGACTACCATCACAACCACCACCACCTCAACCACTACCACCACCACCAGCACTACTACTACCACCAGCACCACTACCACCACCACCAGCACTACTACTACCACCAGCACTACTACCACAGCACTACTACCACCACCACCAGCACTACCACCACCACTACCACCACCACCACTACTACCACCAGCACTACTACCATCACCACCACCATCACCACCACCACCACTACTACCACCAACACCAACTACAACATTCAGAAACTTCATAACCCTGAATTATCATCAAAGTCACGCTAGAGACTCAATAATCCAGGTTATATACCAGATATTATCCAACGTCACGTTTCTATAATATTTTGATTATACATCCCCGTTTGTGTCATATATATATATATATATATATATATATATATATATATATATATATATATATATATATATATATATATATATATATATATATATATATATATATATATATATATATATATATATATATATATATATATATATATATATATATATATATATATATATATACACATACACATTCACACACACACAAGGAAGATTTGTTAAGTTTGAAGCCTGTCTACTACACGAGGGTGATTAAGGCTGCTAATAAATTGATTAAAAATTAAATTACAGTGTATACATGTATGCACCCTTAATGTATACATGTATACACCCTCGATGTATACACATCAAGATATATACTATATATACGCCAAATCCGGTATGTTATACAGAATATATTGATGTATGTTGGACAGAATATGTTGGACAGAGTATGTTGGAGAGTATGTTGAGTAAGACGCATGTATATACTCGGGCATCTGTCTTTATTGTTACAATATTTTACCATTGCTACAATCTTTATTTCTGGGGATACATGTATATAACCGAAGACAGTGGAAGTAATTTTAAGGTGGTCAGTCCTTCAGCCTTGATAGTATATCAGTCCCTCAGCCTTGATAGTATATCAGTCCCTCAGCCTTGATAGTATATCAGTCCCTCAGCCTTGATAGTATATCAGTCCCTCAGCCTTGATAGTATATCAGTCCCTCAGCCTTGATAGTATACCAGTCCCTCAGCCTTGATAGTATACCAGTCCCTCAGCCTTGATAGTATACCAGTCCCTCAGCCTTGATAGTATACCAGTCCCTCAGCCTTGATAGTATACCAGTCCCTCAGCCTTGATAGTATACCAGTCCCTCAGCTTTGATAGTATACCAGTCCCTCAGCCTTGATAGTATACCAGTCCCTCAGCCTTGATAGTATATCAGTCCCTCAGCCTTGATAGTATATCAGTCCCTCAGCCTTGATAGTATACCAGTTCCTCAGCCTTTATAGTATATCAGTCCCTCAGCCTTTATAGTATACCAATCCCTCAGCCTTGATAGTATACCAGTCCCTCAGCCTTGATAGTATATCAGTCCCTCAGCCTTGATAGTATATCAGTCCCTCAGCCCAGTCCCTCAGCCTCAGCCTTGATAGTATATCAGTCCCTCAGCCTTGATAGTATATCAGTCCCTCAGCCTTGATAGTATATCAGTCCCTCAGCCTTGATAGTATATCAGTCCCTCAGCCTTGATAGTATACCAGTCCCTCAGCCTTGATAGTATACCAGTCCCTCAGGCTTGATAGTATATCAGTCCCTCAGCCTTGATAGTATATCAGTCCTTCAGCCTTGATAGTATACCAGTCCCTCAGCCTTGATAGTATACCAGTCCCTCAGCCTTGATAGTATACCAGTCCTTCAGCCTTGATAGTATAGCCTTGATAGTATATCAGTCCTTGATAGTATTCAGCCTTGATAGTATATCAGTCCCTCAGCCTTGATAGTATATCAGTCCCTCAGCCTTGATAGTATAGCCTTGATAGTATATCAGTCCCTCAGCCTTGATAGTATATCAGTCCCTCAGCCTTTATAGTATATCATATCCTTGATAGTATATCAGTCCCTCAGCCTTGATAGTATATCAGTCCATCAGCCTTGATAGTATACCAGTCCCTCAGCCTTGATAGTATATCAGTCCCTCAGCCTTGATAGTATATCAGTCCCTCAGCCTTGATAGTATACTTGATAGTATATCAGTCCCTCAGCCTTGATAGTATACCAGTCCCTCAGCCTTGATAGTATATCAGTCCCTCAGGCTTGATAGTATATCAGTCCCTCAGCCTTGATA
>NC_091357.1:15368056-15405556 GCF_038502225.1 Cherax quadricarinatus | reverse complement strand
GAGAGAGAGAGAGAGAGAGAGAGAGAGAGAGAGAGAGAGAGAGATAGAGAGAGAGGGAGAGTGAGAGAAAGAGAGTGAGGGAAGGAGGGTGGACCGCATGTTCTTGGACTATAAGAAGGTAATGGATAATATACATTATTGTTATTATTTTCATAAGGGGCAGAGCTGAGCTCAGAAGGCGCCATACAGCGTCACTGGGGACAGGAGGCATTCGGATGTGATCCAAGGAATGGGGAAAGCAGATCAAATTCCTTAGAGCAAGAACTCCTTTACCGGCATCAAGGAATAACAAACCCTAAGACGTCATCAAGTCCTAGGACTTCATCAAGTCCCAGGATTTCATCAAGTCCTAGGACTCCATCAAGTCCCACGATTTCATAAAGTCCTAGGACTTCATCAAATCCTAGGACTTAATCAAGTGCTATATGGAAGGAAACGTAACTTAGTACGAAGTCTCGCTCGGTTATATATTTTTTAGATTCCTGACAAAATAAGCAGCCTGCCGCTGGTCCATGCTAGAATGTAAACACCACGCTCATCATTCTTATAAATTATGATAAACTCGCATGAATGCCTCAGTTACGAATGATTAATCTGCTCGATGCAAGTGAATAACCCGGTTATGTATAATTAATAATCCGGGTGGTACGGGAGCGGTCTATTGAAAATACTGAATTTCAAGCAGAGCTTCAATCAACATTTCATTGTTGCTTGCAATGCAGATCCTAATTGGCACTGCGTAAGTGTATATGCATCTATCAGACCAGGTGTATATGTATCATACCAGGTATATATGTATCGGAGTACTTGTCAGTGTCGTGGAGTGGTTAGGTATATTGTCTCACGAAATCGAGATAACACGATTGTCAATAAAACACGGTACGGATGGGGTTTGAACTCATAACGAGTAAGTCGTCATGGGTTAAAATCCCATCCGTCCCGTGGTTTGTTTTTATGTGTAATAGTTGATTTTTTTTAAGACGGTAGCGCAAGAGCATATATGGATACACAAAAAGCCTAGGAACTAGGCAACAAAAGGATTAACAGGAGTACATTTTAATTTATACCTAAGTTTACTTATTTGTTGCAAGCAAATTTAGGTAATTTGCTTAATATATCTGGTATCTTATTTTCATTATCTTGACATATCACATAGGTTAATATACTAATTTTATATTCCTCAGTAAATGGAGAATTAAATAAGCCCAAGGTGTTAATTAAGGATGTGAATGTGATAATGGTATACAATATCGACAGGTTGATAAGTAAGACACACGTGCAACAGTTAGGTGTCTTTATTCTGAAACATTTCACCTACTGAGTAGACTTCTTCAGTCGAATACAGAGAAGGCTGAGGGACTGACCACCTCAAAACTACGTCTTCGAGCGTGATAAACTGATGACATCGTCTTTACATCTCTAGTGCTTCTGTTGCCTCCTCTGTATAAAACTGAAGAAGCCTACTGTGTAGGCGAAACGTTTCGGAATGATACCTAACTGTTGCACAGTGTTCAAGATAGTGACCATAGTGCTGGCCACATACGTTGCATTTGACCTAAGTATCATATTGGACCTAGGTACTATATTTGACCTAGGTACCATATTTGACCTAGGTACCATATTTGACCTAGGTACCATATTTGACCTAGGTACCATATTTGACCTAGGTA
This sequence comes from Cherax quadricarinatus, assembly GCF_038502225.1. Classification (NCBI taxonomy): domain Eukaryota; kingdom Metazoa; phylum Arthropoda; class Malacostraca; order Decapoda; family Parastacidae; genus Cherax; species Cherax quadricarinatus. The sequence continues at coordinate 15,403,886 of NC_091357.1, read as the reverse complement.
TCATATTTGACTTAGGTACCATATTTGACCTAGGTACCATATTTGACCTAGGTATCATATTTGAACTAGGTATCATATTTGACCTAGGTATCATATTTGACCTAGGTACCATATTTGACCTAGGTATCATATTTGACCTAGGTATCATATTTAACTTAGGTATCATATTTGACCTAGGTATAATATTTGACCTAGGTATCATATTTGACCTAGGTATCATATTTAACTTAGGTATCATATTTGACCTAGGTATCATATTTGACCTAGGTACCATATTTCCTGCTAGGTTAACAGGGTCAATTGATGTAAAATGTACTTACCCATACGTTTTGCCTTGACAAAATAAAACAATTACCCAGATTTCTTCGTAACCACAAGTCTTGTGAATTTTTGTAGTTCTGTAATCAGCACAAGGAGTGCTTCACCCTCGATCCACCGTCCGCAGACACACTGGGTGATTACATTCGCTACTGCTCACATATATATCAACTGTTCTGCATTGTTTCGTCCCGGTGGCAATTACTGAGTCGTGGTGTGTTGAAGACAGCCGCCTGAAGGAGTCCAACTGGTATCTCTGAGAGAGAGAGCAGAGAGGCCATTAACATTAGTCACTCTTACCCAACATTATTCACTCTTATCCAACATTAGTCACTCTTACCCAACATTAGTCACTCTTACCCAACATTAGTCACTCTTACTCAACATTAGTCGCTCTTAACATTAGTCAATGTTACTCAACATTAGTCACTCTTACCCAACATTTTTCACTCTTATCCAACATTAGTCACTCTTACTCAACATTAGTCACTTTTACTTAACATTAGTCAATGTTACTCAACATTAGTCACAGTTACCCAACATTAGTCACTCTTACTCAACACTAGTCACTCTTACTCGACATTAGTCACTCTTACCCAACATTAGTCACTCTTGCTCAACATTAGTCACTCTTACTCAACATTAGTCACTCTTACTCAACATTAGTCACTCTTACCCAACATTAGTCACTTAATCAACATTAGTCACTCTTACTCAACATTAGTCACTCTTACTCAACATTAGTCACTCTTACTCAACATTAGTCAATGTTACTCAACATTAGTCACTCTTACCTTACATTAGTCACTCTTACTCAACATTAGTCACTCTTACTCAACATTAGTCACTCTTACTCAACATTAGTCACTCTTACCTTACATTAGTCACTCTTACTCAACATTAGTTACTCTTACTCAACATTAGTCAATGTTACTCAACATTAGTCACAATGTTACTCTTACTCTTTCAACATTAGTATGTTACTCAACATTAGTCAGTGTCACTCAACATTAGTCAATGTTACTCAACTTCACTCTTACTCAACATTAGTCACTCTTACTCAACATTAGTCACTCTTACTCAACATTAGTCACTCTTACTCAACATTAGTCACTCTTACCTTACATTAGTCACTCTTACTCAACATTAGTCACTCTTACTCAACATTAGTCACTCTTACTCAACATTAGTCACTCTTACTCAACATTAGTCACTCTTACTCAACATTAGTCAATGTTACTCAACATTAGTCAGTGTCACTCAACATTAGTCACTCTTACTCAATGTTACTCAACATTAGTCACTCTTACTCAACATTAGTCACTCTTACTCAACATTAGTCACTCTTACTCAACATTAGTCACTCTTACTCAACATTAGTCACTCTTACCTTACATTAGTCACTCTTACTCAACATTAGTCACTCTTACTCAACATTAGTCACTCTTACTCAACATTAGTCACTCTTACCTTACATTAGTTAATGTTACTTAACATTAGTCACTCTTACTCAACATTAGTCACTTCAACATTAGTCACTACTCTTACCTTACTAGTCACCTTTACATTAGTCACTCTTACTCAACATTAGTCAATGTTACTCAACATTAGTCACTCTTACTCAACATTAGCCACTCTTACTCAACATTAGTCACTCTTACTCAACATTAGTCAATGTTACTCAACATTTCACTTAACCTTCACTCTTACTCAACATTACATTAGTCACTCTTACTCAACATTAGTCACTCTTACCCTACATTTACCTACATTAGTTAATGTTACTACATTAGTCACTCTTACTCAACATTAGTCACTCATTTACCATTTACATTAGTCACTCTTAGTCACTCTTACCTTACATTAGTTAATGTTACTTAACATTAGTCACTCTTACTCAACATTAGTCAATGTTACTCAACATTAGTCACTCTTACTCAACATTAGTCACTCTTACCCAACATTAGTCACTCTTACTCAACATTAGTCACTCTTACTCAACATTAGTCACTCTTACCCAACATTAGTCACTCTTACTCAACATTAGTCACTCTTACCTTACATTAGTTAATGTTACTCAACATTAGTCACTCTTACTCAACATTAGTCAATGTTACTCAACATTAGTCACTCTTACTCAACATTAGTCACTCTTACTCAACATTAGTCACTCTTACCTTACATTAGTTAATGTTACTCAACATTAGTCACTCTTACTCAACATTAGTCACTCTTACCTTACATTAGTCACTCTTACTCAACATTAGTCACTCTTACTCAACATTAGTCACTCTTACCTTACATTAGTCACTCTTACTCAACATTAGTCACTCTTACCTTACATTAGTCACTCTTACTCAACATTAGTCACTCTTACCTTACATTAGTCACTCTTACTCAACATTAGTCACTCTTACCTTACATTAGTCACTCTTACTCAACATTAGTCACTCTTACCTTACATTAGTCACTCTTGCTCAACATTAGTCACTCTTACCTTACATTAGTCACTCTTACTCAACATTAGTCACTCTTACCTTACATTAGTCACTCTTACTCAACATTAGTCACTCTTACCTTACATTAGTCACTCTTACTCAACATTAGTCACTCTTACCTTACATTAGTCACTCTTACTCAACATTAGTCACTCTTACTCAACATTAGTCACTCTTACTCAACATTAGTCACTCTTACCTTACATTAGTCACTCTTACTCAACATTTACTCACTCAACATTAGTCACTCTTACTCAACATTAGTCACTCTTACTCAACATTAGTCACTCTTACCTTACATTAGTCACTCTTACTCAACATTAGTCACTCTTACCTTACATTAGTCACTCTTACTCAACATTAGTCACTCTTACCTTACATTAGTTAGTGTTACTCAACATTAGTCACTCTTACCTTACATTAGTCACTCTTACTCAACATTAGTCACTCTTACTCAACATTAGTCACTCTTACTCAACATTAGTCACTCTTACTCAACATTAGTCACTGTAATGTTAAAATGGTATAAAATACTGACAAGGTCATGATAAAGACACATGTGCAACAGTTTGGTATCTTTATTGTTGAAACGTTTCACCTACACAGTAGACTTCTTCAGTCAAATACAGAGGCAGCAGATGTAGTAGTGAAATGAAGATGATGTAATCCGTCCATCAACGTTGAAGATATGAGGTGGTCAGCCTTAATGACTTTGAAAGTCTTCACTATATTACATGTCTTAACCACATTAACGTCTTAAAACTCAAAAGGAAGTGACATCAATAGGGAGTGACATCAAGAGGAAGTGACATCAAGAGGAAGTGACATCAATTGGTAGTGACATCAAGAGAAAGTGACATCAATAGGGAGTGACATCAAGAGGAAGTGACATCACCAGGAAGTGACATCAAGAGGAAGTGACGTCAAGAGTATTGTTACATCAACAGTAAAGTTTTCTAACCGTGTAATTAACTTTCATAACTGGGCCATTAATATTGTCATTATCAACAAGTATTTTTGGGGGGAAATTAATGTAGAACGTGTGTGTGTGTGTGTGTGTGTGTGTGTGTGTGTGTGTGTGTGTGTGTGTGTGTGTGTGTGTGTGTGTGTGTGTGTGTGTGTGTGTGTGTGTGCGTATAATGGGCCGGGAGCGGGAGAGGAATGTACGTACCGTATTTTCCGGCATATAAGGCGCACGACAGAAGTATCGTAACGGTAAATCAATAACCGTATTCAAGGGTTAATTAAGCTCTTACTTTACACTAAAGAGTAACCCAAAGCCTACCCGTGATCCTGACCTTGAGCATATAAGGCGCAGGATGATTTTCCAAGACGTGTGGGAAAGAAGGCGCGCCTTATATGCCGAAAAATGCGGTATGTTGGTAATGAGAGAAATGCTCTTTTCGGAAGGCCGTACTGGAGGTCTTGTAGGCTCTCAGGAATCCAGTTTTTGACTCCTCTTTTGATCCAAGAGTCGTGATGGGAATGGTACTGCAAATACACTAAAACAAAAGCTAGCATGTGTGTCTATCTAACAATTTATCGCTTTTCATTACCTCTCACGTCCATTATAGATGATTATTGACACGGGAATTACATTATTATTATTATTATAAAACAGAAGTTCTAAACCCACACGGAAATTACAGACTTATGCACCCACGTGCTTTCAACATAACTCACACAGCTCAACCATCAGAAACAAAAGAAAAATTAACACTCACAATGAGTTTAAAATAAACTTGGCCTCTGTATGTTTTTAAATCTCATTAATTAAAGCACAGTGATATAGTGAAGGTGGTGGCGGCGGGAAAGAGCGTAGATCCTCACTGCCCGGGGGCTGCCCGCACACTGATCTACTGCACCTTTGTCCTCTACTCTTGTATCTTGCTTCCCCCCTCACCCCCCTCCCTTGCTCTTAGTGTTCCTCAAGAATTCTTTAGCCATGTTCCTCAATAGTTCTCCATCCATGTTCCTCAAAAATTCTCCATCAATGTGCTTCAAGAACTCTTTATCAATGTTCTTAAAGAACTCTTCATCCATGATCTTCAAGAACTCTTCATCCATGATCTTCAAGAACTCTTCGTCCATGATCTTCAAGAACTCTTCGTCCATGATCTTCAAGAACTCTTCGTCCATGATCTTCAAGAACTCTTCGTCCATGATCTTCAAGAACTCTTCGTCCATGATCTTCAAGAACTCTTCGTCCATGATCTTCAAGAACTCTTCGTCCATGATCTTCAAGAACTCTTCATCCATGATCTTCAAGAACTCTTCGTCCATGATCTTCAAGAACTCTTCGTCCATGATCTTCAAGAACTCTTCGTCCATGATCTTCAAGAATTCTTCATCCATGATCTTCAAGAACTCTTCGTCCATGATCTTCAAGAACTCTTCGTCCATGATCTTCAAGAACTCTTCGTCCATGATCTTCAAGAACTCTTCATCCATGATCTTCAAGAACTCTTCGTCCATGATCTTCAAGAACTCTTCGTCCATGATCTTCAAGAACTCTTCGTCCATGATCTTCAAGAATTCTTCGTCCATGATCTTCAAGAACTCTTTATCCATGTTCTTCAAGAGCTCTTCACCCATGTTCCTCAAGAACTCTTTATCCACGTTCTTCAAGAATCTTTATCCATGTTCTTCAAGAACTCTTCACCCATGTTCCTCAAGAACTCTTTATCCACGTTCTTCAAGAACTCTTTATCCATGTTCTTCAAGAACTCTTCACCCATGTTCCTCAAGAACTCTTTATCCACGTTCTTCAAGAACTCTTTATCCATGTTCTTCAAGAACTCTTCACCCATGTTCCTCAAGAACTCTTTATCCACGTTCTTCAAGAACTCTTTATCCACATTCTTCAAGAACTCTTTATCCACATTCTTCAAGAACTCTTTATCCACGTTCTTCAAGAACTCTTTATCCACGTTCTTCAAGAACTCTTCACCCATGTTCCTCAAGAACCCCTCAGCGATATTCTTCGGGAACCCTTTATCCATGTTCATCAAGATCTTTCCATCCATGTTCTTCGAGAATTCTTCTGTCATATTCCTCAAGAACTCTTTATTATTATTATTATTATTATTATTATTATTATTATTATTATTATTATTATTTATATTGTTTTTGTTCTTTATGTTCATTTATTATTATTATTATTATTATTATTATTATTATTATTATTATTATTATTATTATTATTATTATTTATATTGTTTTTGTTCTTTATGTTCATTTATTATTATTATTATTATTATTATTATTATTATTATTATTATTATTATTATTATTACTGCGTGACCCCGGTTTGAGCCTCAACATTACTCTTGCAACAACAACAGCTGTTGTTGTTTACTTTCTAAGACACTGCAGTTGACACAAGGCGTTCAGTAGTGACGTACATGCATCGCAGTGGTTGACCTCTGTCAACCCTCTCAACTTCAACTCTTCCGGCTGGGTGGTTAGTGGGGTTTGAAACCTATCGACTGATTACCTGAGGGTCATTAAAACTGCATGTCACCTGTTGACAGTTTACTTTAATCCCTTTTGGAGGTATTAAGGTAATATATATATATATATATATATATATATATATATATATATATATATATATATATATATATATATATATATATATATATATATATATATATATATATATATATATATATATATATATATATATATATATATATATATATATATATATATATATATATATATATATATATATATATATATATATATGACGTGTCGAATATGTAAAACTGGTCACTTAGCAAGAACTCATTTAAAATTAAGTCCTTTCCAAAATTTTCTCTTATAGGTTTAAAGATATATTTTTTTCATTAATGTTAAAGTACAATTTTTTAATTTTGCACAAAAAGTAACTTAGAAAACTTACCTAACCTTGTTATAACAAGAACAATTTATTTTAGCCTAACCCAACTAAATATATTTTAGATTTGTTTACAGTAATTTAATACTAAACAAACACAGTGAAATATATTGTTGTCGTTAGGTTCAGAATGATTTTGGCGAAATTATTGCATACACAAATTTTTACTTGTCCTATATGGCAAGATGAGCGTTGCTATTTAAGCCAAGATCGCAAGTTCTGCCTATTCGGCACGACATATACATATATATATATATATATATATATATATATATATATATATATATATATATATATATATATATATATATATATATATATATTTATATGGGAGAGGCAGAACCCCCACTCACTCCATTGACAGTGAAAAAGTCCGAGTCCAAGTGAGCAAAAAAATTGAAGAGGGCAACAAAGTGGAGGCAATCAGAATTATTACCAGTGAAGATACAGTTGCTCTCAGGGATGCCGGCACGGCTGAAGCACTTAGAGGAAAGCACCCTGCCAGGGAAACCAGTGGCACCAACAGTTCCAACACCTCTGTCCCCACTATGGAACCATTGATTGTGAAAGACTCAGACATTTACAAAGCAATAATGTCGTTCCCATCTGGCTCTGCTGGGGGTTACACTGGAATAAGGCCACAGCATTTAAAGGAAATGGTTAATCCAGTTATTGGGGAAATTGCAGAGACACTGCTTTCAGAGATCACAAGGTTCGTCAACAATTCCTTGGCTGGTCTGATTCCTGATGAAATTAGACCTTTCTTTTTTGGTGCAACACTTTGTGCACTTAAAAAGAAAGATGGAGGAATTCTGCCAGTTGCAGTAAGCAACACGTTACGACGCCTCGTATCCAAAGCTGCTGTCCGAAGTATTCGTGCACAGGCAGCCATGATGCTTCAACCAAACCAGCTTGACTTTGGGGTCTCTCGAGGAAGTGAAGCAGCGGTTCATGCAACAAGGGCGTATATCAACAACCTGCCTGAGGACAGGTGGTAAAATTAGATTTCAAGAATGCATTCAGTCTCCTGAAAAGAGACGTGGTATTAGCAGCAGTACAAGAACATTTCCCTGGTCTCTTCCCTTTTGTTTCAGCTGGGTATAGCAAGGAATCAATGCTTCTCTTTGGAGAGCATGAAATCGCATCATCAGAGGGTGTCCAACAAGGAGATCCTCTTCCACCATTTCTCTTCTGTATAGCAGTTAGGGAAATCACAGTCAGACTGACCAGCGAGCTAAACATCTGGTTCCTAGATGATGGCACACTAGCAGGTACAAAGGAGTCCCTCCTACATGATCTTACACAGGTAATGACACGGGGACAGAAAATGGGTCTCATCCTGAATCCATCCAAATGTGAAATCATCTCAGTCAATCAACAAGTGATAAATGCAGTGAGATCAAAACTACCAGGAACAGCAGTCATTGCCCCCACAAATAGTGTCTTGCTAGGAGCACCTCTGGGAAGCAATGCCATTGACACAATTCTCAGGAAGAAATTGGAAGAGTTAAGGAGAATGGAACAACGAATGGGCAATCTGGACACCCATGATGCCTTGTATCTTCTCACAAAGTGCTTGAGTCTGCCCAGGTTGACATATTTCCTAAGATGTGCACCTTCATATGATAACCCTATACTACACAAATATGACAGTATCCTGAGGCAGATTTTCACGAAAGTACTTAACCTTACTCTAGAAGACGGGCAGTGGAACCAAGCTACACTTCCAGTCAGACTAGGAGGCATTGGGATCCGCAAGTCATCACAGATTGCGCTACCTGCTTTTCTGTCCTCATGTATTGCATCCAGAGGGCTTGTAGCAGCGATTCTCCCTGAACATCGTAGGGACAAGATTGGAGTCCAGGACCAAAAGTTCATTGACGGAGCCATGATCTGGGATAATCTAACGGACTCTGAAACCAGACCTGCTCCCCCCAACAACTACAAACAATCACACTGGGACGGTCCAATAGTGGAAAATATAGCCTCAACAATGCTTCAGAGTGAGTGTGTCAGGGAAGGATAGAGCCCGCCTCCTGGCAGTGAGAGCCCCTTATGCAGGGGATTTTCTGTTGGCTGTTCCCAACTCCAGCCTTGGCACACGCCTCGACCCACAGACCATCCGCATCGGTGTTGCCCTTCGACTTGCCGCCCCTATTCTCGCCGAACACAGGTGTATTTGTGGCAGTGAAGCAGCAGACCGATTCGGGTACCATGGGCTTGTGTGCCGTAAATCGGAGGGAAAGATTGCAAGACATGAGGAGGTTAATAACATTATCAAGAGGAGCCTCACAACAACCGGATGCCCAGCAGTAAGGGAGCCACCCCATCTATGCAGATCTGATGGCAGCCAGAAGCGTCCAGATGGTATCACCCTTCAAGCCTGGACAGATGGGAAGCAGGTGATGTGGGACTATACATGTGCATCTACCATGGCTGATACCTATCTCCAATACACCAGGGAGGAAGGAGGGGCAGCTGCCAGCTTCAGGGAGTCCCAAAAGTCTAGAAAATATTGAGAACTTGCCCATCATTATATGTTTGTTCCCATAGGCTCAGAGACCCTTGGCTCATGGGGAAAGAATGCATCTAAATTCCTTAAGGAGCTGGGAAAAAGACTCATCAGGGTAACTAGGGATCCCAGGGCAACTAGTTTTCTGTTCCAGCGGCTCAGTGCGGCTGTTCAAAGGGGTAATGCCTGCTGTATTTTGGGCACACGCCCCAGCTCTGAGGAGCTGGATGAGATTTTCTCCTTATAATCGGTGATACACACGTAACAACATGTACCGTATATGCCACCTTTATACCAACAATATATCTCTTAAATCTTTTGTACCATATTATGTAATATAATATATATATATATATATATATATATATATATATATATATATATATATATATATATATATATATATATATATATACATGTATATATATGTCGTGCCGAATAAAACTGGTCAATTACCAAGAACTCATTTAAAATTAAGTCCTTTCTAAAATTTTCTCTTATACGTTTAAAGATATATTTTTTCATTAACGTTAATGTAAAAATTTTTAATTTTGCACCAAAAGTATCTTAGGAAACTTACCTAACCTTATCATAACAAGAACAATTTATTTTAGCCTAACCCAACGATATATATTTTAGATTTGCTTACAATAATTTAATACTAAACAAAGACAGTGAAATATATTTTTTTCGTTAGGTTCAGAATGATTTTGGCGAAATTATTGCATATACAAATTTTCGCTTGTCCTATATGGTAAGATGAGCGTTGCTATTTAAGCCAAGATCGCAAGTTCTGCCTATTCGGCACGACATATATATATATATATATATATATGTATATATATATATATATATATATATATATATATATTTATATATATATATAATATATATACACGCATATATATATATATTTATTTATATATATATATATATATATTTATAGTATATATATATATATATATATATATATATATATATATATATATATATATATATATATATATATATATATATATATATATATATATATATATATATATATATATATATATATATGTGTGTGTGTGTGTGTGTGTGTGTGTGTGCAAAACTTGCGATTTTGGCTTAAATAGCAACGCTCTTCTGGCCGAATAAGGCAATCGAAAATTTTAGTATGCAGTAATTTCACAAAAATCATTGTGAACCTAACGAAAAAATATATTTCATTGTGTTTGTTTATTATTGAATTATTGTAAACTTATCTCATATATTTAATTGGATTAGGCTAAATTAAATTGCGTTTGTTATAATAAGGTTAGATAAGTTTTCTAAAGTTTTTTGGTACAAAATTATTAATTTTTACCTTAAGATAAATAAAAAATATATCTTTAAATGTATAAGAGAAAATTTATTGTTGGTATTCTTTATTGTAAGATAGTTCAGGGTAGCAGCAGGGAGAGGTCGTGTTATGCTGGGTCACCTCGGTTCGAAACCCCGAATTACCTTGGTAAATAAGGTAGGAAATGCCAGGTAAGGCGACGTGATAGTAAGAGAAGCAGCGAGCATGTTGAAGTGTCTGCTGGAAATTGTTGCTTCTGTTGGTGCTTCCCTGATACTGTTGTCTTCCTCACGTCCCTTCCTTCTCTCTCTCTGTCTCACATTTCGTTAATGATAATAATATATCTTTATTTCTACAAGTACATCTACAAGGTATACAGATCATAGCTGACATCAATGACATACTACTATACAGAAAGCCGCTTGTTATGCTGAGAATTTCGGGTATATTAGTAGGTCAGTTTTGTCCCAGGATGCGACCCACACCAGTCGACTAACTCCCAGGTACCCATTTTACTGATGGTGAGCATAGACAACCGGTGTAAAGAAACACGCCCAATGTATATAACCTGGCTGGCAATCGAACCTTAACCCCTCGCCGTGTGAAGGGAAAGCTTTAGCCACCAGTCTACGGGGCACCGTTACTTCTCTCACCTCGCCCATCATATCTGCTTGTCAGACTGCTGTTGTTACTGTTGCTCTAGCGTCAGCTGTTGTTGTTACTGCTGCTGCAACCGCTGTAGTTGTTGTTGCTGCTCCAGCTCCTGCAACCGCTGTTGTTGTTGCTATTGTTCTAGCTGCTGTTGTTATTGTTGCTCCAGCTGCTGTAGCTGTTGCAGCTGCTGCTTCGTCAGATAACTGTTACAGTTTCTTATAATAAAGATTATAGCATCGTCTATAATTTTAAGGAGCAACATTTATAAAGTATTGGGTATAATAGTGAAATACGTATATATTGTTCCCTTTCCGCTTTCCGTGATAAAATAATAATAATAATAATAAGAATAATAATAATAATTATCCTGTACTGTAATGTTGTGTCTATATAATACACAATATAGTCAAGAGTTGCTTTGTTAGTAGTATAGAAACTTGGTTAAATGTGACAAGGCAGAGTTGGCTGGGTTAAATTGAGTGTGAAACTGCTAATGTTACGTTGCTTTTGTTAATTTTTCCCCGAGTGGAGAAAACTATGTATGAGACACACACACACACACACACACACACACACACACACACACACACACACACACACACACACACACACACACACACACACACACACACACACACACACACACACACACGTGTTCCAGAGAGGGGACACAGAAACAAGGGGTCACTCTTGGAAGTTGAAGGCTCAGATGAGTCATAGGGATGTTAGGAAGCATTTCTTCAGTCACAGGGTGGTCAGGAAGTGGAACAGTCTGGCGAGTGATGTAGTGGAGGCAGGAACCATACATAGCTTTAAGACGAGGTATGATAAAGCTCATGGAGCTGGGAGAGAGTGGAATGAGTAGTGACCAACGAAGAGGCGGGGACACGAGCTGTGAATCTACCCCTGCAACCACATATAAGTGAGTGCGCGCGCACGCACACACACACACACACACACACACACACACACACTAATCGCGGGTTGTGGTATGGTTTGTTTAACGAACCCTTGGTTTACCCAAAGGTGTAGGGAGGCAAAAACTAAGTGCGTTAGAGAATGGTAAAAAGTACAGAAGACAATGGACCCAAGAAAATAAAGAGATTAGTCGAAGAGCCAGAAACGAGTATGCGCAGATATGGAGGGAGGCGCAGCGGCAGTACGAAAACGACATTGCATCGAAAGTCATGTCTGACCCGAAGCTGTTATATATTCACATCAGGAGGAAGACAACAGTCAAGGACCAGGTAATCAAGTTGAAAAAGGAAGGTGGGAGCTCGCAAGACGACCAAGAAGTATGTGAGGAGCTCAACATGAGATTGAAGGAAGTATTTAGAGTGGAGACAGAAAGGACTTCGGGAAGTCAGAACAGGGGGGTACACCAACAAGGAATATACCAACAAGTGCCGGATGAAATGCACACAGCCGAGGAGGTGAAGAAGCTGTTAAGTGAACTTGATACCTCAAAGTCGGTGGGACTGGACATCTCTCCGTGGGTCCATAGAGAGGGAGTAGAGACGCTGTGCGTGCCACTAACAACAATTTTCAACACATCCACTGAATCGGGGCAACTACCTGAGGTGTGGAAGATGGCAAATGTATTCTACATTTTTAAGAAAGGAGACAGACACAAGGCACTAAACTATAAACCAGTGTCACTGACGTATATAGTATGCAAAGTCATGGAGAAGATTATCAGAAGGAGAGTGGTGGAGCACCAAGAACGAAACAAGTTTATATACGACAACCAGCACGGATTCAGGAAAGGAAAGTCCTGTGTCACAAACCTATTGGAGTTTTACGACAAGGTAACGGAAGTAAGATACGAAAGAGAGGGGCAGGTAGATTGCATTTTCTTGGACTACAAGAAGACCTTCGACACAGTCCCTCACAAGAAATTAGTGCAAAAGCTGGAGGACCAGGCATGCATAACAGGAAGGGCACTGCAATGGATTAGGGAGTACCTAACAGGAAGGCAACAACGGGTCATGGTACGTGACGAGGTGTCAGAGTGGGCGCCTGTGACGAGCGGGGTTCCACAGGGCCAGTGCTGTTTTTGGTATATGTGAATAATATGATGAAAGGGATAGATTCAGAAGTGTCCCTGTTTGCAGATGATGTGAACTTAATGAGGAGAATTAAATCGGATGAGGTTCAGGCAGGACTACAAAGAAACCTGGACAGGTTGTAAGCCTGGTCCAGCAACTGGTTCATTGAATTTAACCCTGCCAAATGCAAAGTCATGAAGGCCAGTGAAGATCAACGAAGACAGATTACAGGCTAGGTGGCCAAAGACTGTAAACCTCACTCGAGAAAAAGGATCTTTTGGTGAGTATAATGCCGAGGACATCTCCTGAGGAGCACACCAACCAGATAACTGCTGCAGCATATGGGCGCCTGGCAAACCTGAGAATGGGGTTCCAATATCTCAGTAAGGAATCGTTCAAGACTCTGTACACCGTGTACCTCAGGCCCATACTGGAGTATGCAGCACCAGTTTGGAACCCACACCTGGTCAAGCACGTCAAGAAATTAGAGAGAGTGCAAAGGTTTGCAACAAGACTAGTTCCAGAGCTAAGGGGAATGCCCAACGAAGAAAGGTTAAGGGAAATCGGCCTGACGACACTAGAGGAGAGGAGGGTTAAGGGAGACATGATAACGACATACAAAATACTGCGAGGAATTGACAGGGCAACAGAGACAGGATGTTCCAGAGATGGGTCACAGAAACAAGGGGTTACAATTGGAAGTTGGGGACTCAGAGGAGTCAAAGAGATGTAAGGAAGTATTTCTTCACCCATAGAGTTGTCAGGGAGTGGAATAGTCTGGCAAGTGACATAGTGGAGGCAGGAACCATACATAGCTTTAAGACGGGGTATGATAAAGCTCATGGATCAGGAAGAGAGAGGACCCAATAGCCATCAGTGAAGAGGCGGGGGCAGGAGCTGTGAATCGACCCCTGCAACCACAAATAGGTGAGTAAATAGGTGGGTACACACACACACACACACACACACACACACACACACACACACATTCACCCCTATGTAATATTTCCCCTTTCGATCCTCCAAGAAAAATCTTCCCCTCTTCTCAGATATAATTTCCCCTTCCCAAACTTGCCCCAAGCACCACTCCATTCCCCAATCCGTTTCTTCCAGGCGACCTTCCCCTTCCCCTCTCCCTCCCCCTTCACTCGAGGCGCCGTTGCGATATCTGTTATCAGTATTTCCGGCAGTCAATCACCACCGCTACGATAACAGGAACGACGATGCTGTGTATTTGGGCACCCTGAAGCCTGGCTGGCACCTTGGCGCCTCGCTTTCCCACCACCAACCACGCCGCCTCCACGTTTATATCTAGTAAAGTGGCCCTGGGACGACTCAGGTATGCAAATAAACTACAAAAGAGGAAATAGAGCTTGAAATAGAGCCTTTCACTTCCTGAACAGAACCTTCGTCAGAAGCTAAGAGGTCAGGAAATTGAGTTAAGATAAATAACGCATGTTTTCCAAAGTATGTGTGTGTGTGTGTGTGTGTGTGTGTGTGTGTCTGGAACACGGTCTTTAACCTCAGCATTAGTAAGCCAGTGGAAGGCCTCGGTTAGATGACCAAAAGCTCTAGCTGTGGGTCATCATATAACTAAGACCCGCGTCAGGAAACACTTGTCCTGTTGCCTGACAAACCTTACCTAACCTAACCTTTGACTCTTATTCTAAACCCGGATGTGAAGCTTGAACGCGGCCTGAGTAATGGCGGACGCAGGTGCAGTTGCTAGACTTTATGGTCCTCCATTTGTTTTGGTTTTCCAGTGGCGTTGTTCGATAATTTGGAAAGTCCCATTAGTTACGGATGACTAATGGACGATGACTGTGATGAATGAAGTTCGTGTGATGACCATATGCCATGGAATAGTGAAGAATAATGATTAAAACAATTGTATATGCACACACCCACCTGATCACCTCCCATTTCCCCCAGGAGCTGTACGACCCCCCTCCCCCAGGAGCTGTACGACCCCCCTCCCCTATTAATATGTGTCCGGCACATCAGCAGACTTCCGTCTGTGTTGACCTTTAGCAATATGTAAATTCACTGAAAAATAGAAGAAGGTGAAATTCTGGTCTGACCTCTGCGGCTGACCTTTGACCTTTATTGTGTATTGTTTACACTGGCGAAATTACAAGCTGCGAAGTTTTACTAAAATTTGTAATTAACTTGAGAGATTTTACGACCGTATACTGCTGAATTTAACGACCATACACAGTGTAACAAACTGCTGAATTTAACGACCATACAGACTGTAACATACTGCTGAATTTAACGACCATACAGACTGTAACATACTACTGAATTTAACGACCATACAGACTGTAACATACTGCTGAATTTAACGACCATACAGACTGTAACATACTGCTGAATTTAACGACCATTCAGAGTGTAACATACTGCTGAATTTAACAACCATACAGAGTGTAACACTGCTGAATTTAACAACCATACAGAGTGTAACACTGCTGAATTTAACAACCATACAGAGTGCAACACTGCTGAATTTAACAACCATACAGAGTGCAACACTGCTGAATTTAACGACCATACGGACTAACATACTGCTGTATTTAACGCGTATGTATGCTCAGAGCTTAATCTAACCCTTATTTTAGTGAGTAAAGTACTTTTCCCTCTGGTGGTGAGCAGGTTATGTGCACACCACTGCACTACCACAACACAACACACTTATCACCACAAAACACAACACACTTATCACCACAACACTACCATTCAGCCTTAATGACCCACTTGAAATTGATAGATTTTAAGCACCATTAACCTACCATTAACCAGCTATGCAAAACATACTTTTGTCTCAATACCAGCTAAAATATATGTAAAATATATGCCATATATATGTTAAAATGTCACGCATAGAGAGACTTATTTTGAAGGCAAAACAGGAATAGAGGATGTTAGGTAAGACACATATGCAACAGTTAGGCATCTTTATTTCGAAACGTTTTGCCTACACAGTAGGCTTCTTCAGTCGAGTACAGAAAAGTTGATAGAAGCAGAGGATACTTGAAGACGATGTAATCAGTCCATCACCCTTGAAGTTTTGAGGTGGTCAGTCCCTCAGTCTGGAGAAGAGTATTGTTCCATAGTCTGAAACAATATGGAGTTGAAGTGACAGGATGGAGCCTTATATAACGCCAGGAGGTGAGATGTAGGCCACTAGTAGAGGTAAGAATGTAGTCGTTGGAAGGTTAGGTCCCTTTCAAATCCAGCCATTCTCACTAGTAGAAGTTGATAAAGTTGAGTTCAGGTCTGTACCAAGATACCCTTGTGTTGCAGTGTCTGACAGAGTGAACATTAAAATGTTAAAATTTTGATGTTCACAGGGATAGAGGAAGCGATACATGAACACACACATGCACACTCAAACGATACACATAAGTCGGATAAAACTCATTCACATCAGCCGGTAATTAAAAGGGAAAAGGGCGGGCCCAGGAAACGAAGACCAACCACACTGCAAATGCTAAACAAGAAACTACAAACACACGGTTTGCGCCAACGCCCGCCGGATATGTGAACTAAGGAGCACAAACTTTTTAGTGGTCGGCCGTGAGAGAGACAAAGTTGTCTGTAGTGAACTTTGGGATGGAAGATCTGCTGGGGCAAGTATTCTAAAGTTTGGTTCAGAGATATACGATGTATATACGCTGAGAAATACAGACCGCTCTGTATGTATATGCAGACATACATGCCACTCAGTGCATGCACATAAATACTCGGAGAGAAACACACCTCTCGGTGTATATACACAGTGTGTATACACTGAGAGATATATACTCCTCTCTGTATATATACCCTGTTACCTAGCAGATACACGACTGGCTATTAAGAGCACTGAGTATACAAAGACGAGTATATCTCTCAGTGTATGTACACTGTGTATCTATGTATATAACGTCGGGGTGCATAGCAGTGCATATTCAAAGAGAACCATCTCTCAGTTTATATATGCTGATAAGTGTGTATGTATATACTTCGAGAGGTGTGAATCTCTTTGTATATACACTAAGAGGTTTGTACCTATAGGTGTATTTCTACAGATATCCGCCACGGTGTATATACACTGAGATATACAATTATAAGTGTACATACACCTAGCTATACACATCTTAGTGCATACTCTGTCCACTGAATTAGCCAATCAAGCAATAATGGCTCACACAAGGTATATACACCGAGAGGTGTATATCTCTTAGTGTATATACACTGAGAGTTTAACCCTTATTTTAAAAATTAAAGTATTTTGACTGGTGGTGAATACGTGATATGTAGTCTTAATAACCCTCGTGTAGTTGATAAGCTTTAAGTTGTAAACCAACCAAGCAATTAACCGACCTGTCAATTAACCAACCAACTAAAGATGCAAGCAACCAACTATGCAATGAACCAAAAAACCAAGCAAAGTCAACCAAGCAATCAAAGTAGCACCCAAAACCAAGCAAGCAAACAAGAAGCCAACCAACCTACCTACCAAGCAACCCACCAAGCAAACAACCCACCAAGCAAACAACCCACCAAGCAAACAACCCACCTATCAAGCAAGCAACCAACAAATTAAGTAACTCACCCACCCAGCAACCCACCAAGCAAGCAACCCACCAAGCAAGCAACCCACCTACCATGCAACCCACCAAGCAAGCAACCCACCAAGCAAGCCACCAACCCACCTTACCGCTGACCAATAAGAAGCCAGCTGGATGCCTGGGTCAGTCGGCCATATTGGCCTTGACACACTCCCGCTCAGAACTCCTTTGTTTTTTTCAGCAAAAATATCGGTGCATACAATGTTTAAAGTGGCGTATCTGTCTACCACTTCAAATGAACAAACACGCGGGAGTATGACTGTCACTTGGAAAGAGAGAAAAAATGATAATATAGCGCGTTCAACTGAAAATATATTATTATTATTATTATAATCAAAAAGAAGCGCTAAGCCACAAGGACTATACAGCGCTGCAGGGCAGGAAGGAAGCGAGGGCATCAGGTGGCAAAAGGGAGATGGATGAGCAACAGGTTACGGATAACAGCGGGGCAGTGGATGGTGAAAGGGTAAAGGGCAGCAAGAGACTGAACCAGAAAGGGCTGAGGGGAGTGCGAAAAGTATCATCAGAGTTTGTGGAGTAAATCAGTCGTTGTCAAGAAGTCAATGAGAGAGTCAGGATTAAAGGAGGGTCCATCAGCAAGAAGGGAAGGTAAAGAGAGAGTAGGAGAACGAAGACGACGTTGGAGGTAAATTCTGCGTGCTCGTTGATAGAGAGGGCAGTCTAACAGAATGTGGCTAATCGATACTGGAACTTGACACTGCTCACAGAGAGGAACAGGGTGCCTCTCCATGAGATACCCATGAGTAAGACGAGTGTGGCCAATGCGAAGGCGGGAGAGAGTGGTCTCCCAACCTCGGCACTGATGACAAGAAGACGGCCAGTAACCTATGCTCGGTTTAATAGAATGAAGTTTGTTACCGAGCAGAGTTGACCAACGTTGTTGCCAACGGGTGCGAAGGTGGGTAGCTATTGCAGCAAAATAGTCCAGAAATGGAACACCTCGATAGGAAATTGGTAGGTCATATACTGCTGACCGCGCAGCAGTGTCTGCCTGTTCATTGCCCTGTACGGCGACATGACCAGGGACCCAACAAAAAACAATATCTTTATGTTTGGTAGAGATACGGCGTAGCCAAAGTTGGATACGGAGAACTAGGGGATGAGATGTATCAAATTTTCGTATAGCCTGTAGAGCACTAAGGGAGTCTGAGACTACTACAAATGATGACACAGGCATAGATGCGATACGAATAAGTGCTGCAAGAATGGCATACAGTTCAGCAGTAAAAATGCTAGCTGAAGATAGTAAATGCCCTCGTACGACGCTGTCCGGAAACACTGCTGCGAATCCGACGCCGTCTGAAGACTTAGAGCCATCTGTGTACACAGCGGTGGCATGAGAATGAGAGTGGAAGTGATCAAGAAAAAGAGAGCGGGAAGCCACCGTAGGCAGTTGAGCTTTCGAGCAAGGGAGTGAGAAAGAACAGACCCGAACAGCTGGAACTTCCCAGGGGGGTAGGGAAAAGTGAGATGCTACATGAACATATAAAGGTGGTAACTGAAGGGAAGACAAGAGTGAAAGTAGGCGAAGAGAAAAGGGACGGAGCAAACAGGGGCGGCGAACGAATAAAGAATGTCTACTAATATCGGTGACCATTCTATAAATGGAAGGATTGTGTAGATCGTGAGAGCGTACATAGTAACGAAGGCAATGGGCATCACGGCGATCAGACAAGGATGGAACATTTGCTTCTGTATAGAGGCTCTCAACAGGGGAAGAGCGAAAAGCACCAAGGCACAAACGTAAGCCTTGGTGATGGATAGAGTTAAGGCTAGAGAGAGTAGCAGGAGAGGCTGAAAATATAAAGGAGAGTGAACACGGACGGAAGGTTAGTGATCCTTAAGGCATCATCGCCCGTATTTTGTCGTTTTTTTTATGCTGAACGTTATTTCATTCAGTTATTTCTTACGTATAGTTACACATAATCACTGGTTAGTGTTGGGGGGATGAATAAAACAACGTTGGGGTGTTCCTGGCTGTTGAAGACTATAGCGAAGTGTGGCTCAGGATCAAAACAACGTTGGGGTGTTCCTGGCTGTTGAAGACTATAGCGAAGTGTGGCTCAGGATCACAGGTTAGTGTGGGCGGGAAAAAAATAACTGACAGGAGCAGTATTCTTTACTGTTATTTCTCTACGTATTCTTTAGGCATGTTTTACTTCCCTTTCGCTAAGCACTACATGGCCCTTGTGAATTTAGCGCTTTCCACAAGTTTAAGAAATTATTATTGGTATTATTGTTCGTATCAATACTTTTATTACTAGTATTGTTGATATTAATATTATTATTATTATTATTATTATTGGTATTATTGTTATTGCTATCGCTGTATTATTATTATTAACAATATTGTTACTATTATTATTGCTATTATTATTATTATTATTATTATTATTATTATTATTATTAGTAGTAGTAGTAGTAGTAGTAGTAGTAGTAGTAGTAGTAGTAGTAGTAGTAGCATTAACATTAACAAAATTGTTATTACAAAATTATTATTAACAAGCTTATTATTATTATTATTATTATTATTATTATTGTTATTATAATTGATATTATTGCTATTATAATTACTATTATTAAAGCCTAGCAGGTCGATCAACATTAGAAGGTCTATAATTTATTTTAAAAGTGTTGTATTAGGCTCCAGCATCTTATGAGTGACCTGTGTTAAGTAAATTATCAATCCATAATGACTTGTTTGTGTAGGCTTTGTTCTACCTCACTAGGCTGAGCCTGGTGGTGCATGGTGTGGTGCATGGTGTGGTTCATGGTGTGGTGCATGGTGTGGTACGTGGTGTGGTGCATGGTGTGGTACGTGGTGTGGTAAGTGGTGTGGTACATGGTGTGGTGTGGTAAGTGATGTGGCGCGTGGTGTGGTACGTGGTGTGGCAAGTGGTGAGGTAGATGGTGTGGCACGTGGTGTGGTAAGTGGTGTGGTAAGTGGTGTGGTAAGTGGTGTGGTTAATGGTGTGGTACATGGTGTAGTTCGTGGTGTGGTGAGTGGTGTGGTGCGTGGTGGTGCATGTAGTGAGTGGTGTGGTACGTGGTGTGGTACGTGGTGTGGTGCGTGATGGTGTATGGTGTAGTGCGTGGTGTGGTACTCGGTTGCTTTATGGGGTTTAATACCCTTGTGGGTTTAGCACTTAGTGTTTATAGTAATAATAATAATAATAATAATACTAATAATAATAATAATAATAATAATAATAATAATAATAATAATAATAATAATAATAATAATAATAATAATAATAATAATAATGGAGTTTAAAGCCTATCGACTACATGAGTGTCATTAAGGCTGGGTGTAACCCTTTCACCACCAGTTAAGAATATGTTAATGCCCAAAATATGGGTTTAATTCTCAGCATACATACACTGAGAGGATACATACACCTCACAGTGTATGTATCCTTGTGTAGCCTGGCCTCCACGACTCTCTCTCATACATCTCCCTCTGAAGGACGAAGGGGGAGCTGGGAGTCCTGTGAAGGGCTTTTGATCCAAGATACTCTTCCCTAGGATCCAAGATACCCTTACCTAGGATCAAACCTGATTACCCCCATTCCTGAACCCCCAAGCACTGTATGGCCTCTTCCCCTCTCTTATGACGTTAATAATAATAATGGGAATAATAATAATAAAATATAATAATAATAATAATAGCAATAAAATAATAATAATAATAATGGACTAAGCTATTTAATTTTTTGGGCTGGTCGACGATGGTGTTGGTATTCTTATTCTAACTTGTTTTATCTGTTAAGGCTGTGTCTCAGCTCTTGGTCTCTCCTTGTCATTTACTCTGGACTTGAATATTGGTTCCTAGCCTCGTTATTCCTACTCTTGAAGCTGCGTATAGAGAGTACCTCTACTTCCTCCTCGCTCCACTTTCTCACACATACAGTCCTAAGAAGTATTGGTCAGTTTGAAGATGACAGGCCCCGTCGTATATACTGATGGGTGATAGTTTGAAGATGACAGGCCCCGTCGTATATACTGATGGGTGATAGTTTGAAGATGACAGGCCCCGTCGTATATACTGATGGGTGATAGTTTGAAAATGACAGGCCCCGTCGTATATACTGATGGGTGATAGTTTGAAGATGACAGGCCCCGTCGTATATACTGATGGGTGATAGTTTGAAGATGACAGGCCCCGTCGTATATACTGATGGGTGATAGTTTGAAGATGACAGGCCCCGTCGTATATACTGATGGGTAATAGTTTGAAGATGACAGGCCCCGTCGTATATACTGATGGGTGATAGTTTGAAGATGACAGGCCCCGTCGTATATACTGATGGGTGATAGTTTGAAGATGACAGGCCCCGTCGTATATACTGATGGGTGATAGTTTGAAGATGACAGGCCCCGTCGTATATACTGATGGGTGATAGTTTGAAGATGACAGGCCCCGTCGTATATACTGATGGGTGATAGTTTGAAGATGACAGGCCCCGTCGTATATACTGATGGGTGATAGTTTGAAGATGACAGGCCCCGTCGTATATACTGATGGGTGATAGTTTGAAGAGTACGATATTAAGCGAGTTGTGTAAAGGAAATAGTTTTATGTTCTGCAAATTGTTCCCCTCAAGGAAGGTTTCTTGATGTTGGTGAGGGGCTCTTGATTTAGGGAATTGTATCTGTGCTCCAGTTCCCCGAATTAAGCCTGAATGTCTTCCACATCCCCCCCAGGCGCTGTATAATCCTCCGGGTTTAGCGCTTCTCCCTTGATTTTAATAATAATCTGCAAATTGTTATGAAAGGTTTATTATTGTTATTATTATTATTATTATTATTATTATTATTATTATTATTATACGGTCAAGGACTGGCCCACGGGGCGTTGACCCCCGAAACACCCTTCTGGTAGACTAGTGGATGGGAGTAAGTGAAACATGACAAGATTTTCCCTTGGAGTTTAAAACTTATTGGGTTTAAAATTTGAGGTTGAGATGAGTTATGTTGGGATAAAGCCAGCCTAACCTAACCTAATCAAATCTAACCTAACCACAGAAAACCCATAAAACTACATTTTTGTAACAATCTGCACAACTTGGAACTATCTCCTTTGCAAAAAAATCCACTAAATATTGTACACTCAACTATAAATAATCACCAAACTCGGTAGGGCCCCAAAACTCACTCGCTGTTCACTGCAGTATTTACAGACGTGTCTGTGGTTCCATATTCTCTTGTTGCAAACATATTTTTTTTTCAGAGTGGTGGTGTAGGCTTTTTCCATGCTGCTGTCGCTGCAACAGCTTAGTCGAGAAATAGGTGGTGGTTGGTTACCTAGCAGTGAATAGGGACCTAGGTGTTGGTTGACTGTTGTGGGTTGCATCCCAGGCTGGGGAGATGGAGAAGGGGAGGGAGGTTGAGAGGTTTTGAAATGAGCTGAGTCAGGATAACAACTCTTAGCCTGTAAACAGAGACAGGATGGTAACTGTTACACGCCCCTACTTCACTCCATCATATACAAAAATAAAAGGCCTGGTTAAAATAAGTTCTGTAATAATATATCGCGAACCACTTTATTACTAGCTAGATAAAGCAGGTTCGACTATATATTATTATCGGGTACAGTATGAATCATCAAAAGTACTCTCATTGTATTATATTGTATTATATTATATTATTATTAGGTTAGGTATTACGAATGTGTAACCACTACTGTAGTGACCAATTGGTGGTTCTAGAATTGACGCCACGCGTCACCTTCTGGCAGAGCTGAAGTCATACTATGGAGTAGTTCAGTGAGTCAGTCAGCTCCTAGCTCTGACTCGGTACGGGTCTTCAACCCAAAGCTCCTAGCTTAAACTAAAACTTTATACCAAGTCTATTGTCTTGCCTTTGCCATTAGTTTCCTGAAGTCTGGTAATTCATGTCACTTATGAAAGATAACTATTTCGTTATCCTAGACCTTTCTAAAAGAGTTAAATGGTGAGATTAGTAGATTATTAATTGAAATTATTGTATCATACTCTGTTAATGAGAATTTGAACGTAAGATTGGGTTCCTTGCTGTATAGTATTTCATTTATAATTGCTTGTGGTTATTTTAATTCACTAACCAAATACCAATGAAGCTAAACGATTGGTAATAAAATAAAACTAACAAAAAATTGGAGTTATTTGTGCCCCTATTGTTACGGTGAAGATTAAGTCGTAACAGTAACCTGTAAATCAGCTATGACAGGATAACAGCTCTTAGCCAGTAAATGCGCTGAGGTAGCTTAACAGGTCTTAGCATGTAAAATCAACGGCGGAAAGACGAAAAATGCCTTAATGTATGAGGTGTGGGGTGTTATGAACTTTATATTAATGTTCAGTAAAGCAGGTTTAACAGTGTCCAACCTAGCATACGACGCTCTTGTAATAGGCTTTGTAGACTCGTTCACAGTAGCTTTAAATATAGACGGCTTGAGGGTAGGTGAGTGGGCGTGAGTTGTACCTGCCTAACATGGGCAGGTGTTCCTTTATTCTTGTATGAGCAGGGACAGCAGGTGTAAGGAGACTTCAGAAGCCAGACGACAGGTCACCACGGGATCGTTGCTAAAAAAAAGATCTGTCCAAACTCCTTTTCGTTTTTAGAAAGGGTCTTGGGTGCGTTTTCTCGTCAGTTATATGGTGACCGCGATTGGCTCTTATCACTGACAGGGTGTTTTTCCTTACCAGACTACTGCCTCTCTACTGGCTGCTACTGGATTCCTTATCCTAACTGCGCGAGCAATATCATACCTATTGCCATCAAAGGAGGTTCCTTAACGCTGGTGAGGGGCTTTTGATCTAGGGAATTGGATCTGTGCTCCAGTTCCCTGAATTGAGCCGGAATATCATCCATCCCCTTCCCCCACATGCTCTGTATAATCCTACGGGTTTAGTGCTTCTCTACGATTATAATAATTATCATGCCTATTCTTAAAGCTGTAGGTAAATTATGTTTTTCTCACTTTACTGTGTGTGTGTGTGAGAGAGAGAGAGAGAGAGAGAGAGAGAGAGAGAGTAGCACTCAGAACATTAGCTATGTAAGAGTTTGTACCCAAGACCACACTTTATGTTTGTCTGTGTGTAGCTTCATCCTTTCCTTTACTTTTTCTCCCTCCTTCCTCCCCTTGCTCCTTCTCACCTTCCTCCCCTTGCTCCTTCTCACCTTCCTCCCCTTGCTCCTTCTCACCTTCCTACCCTTGCTCCCTACCTCCCTCCTGCACTTGCTTCCTCCCTCCCTCCCTCCTACACCTGCTTCCTCCCAGCTACCATTTTTTTTGTCCTTTCTCATATCCTCCCATTTCTTCCTTTCTCCCCCCTCTTACGCTGTGTTTTTCCCACTCTTTCGATCTTCCTCTCCCCTTCTTACCCTCCCTCCTGACCACCTTTCTTCCTCCTCCTTCAAATCCTCCTACCCTCTATACTTCACATCGCCTCCCCTCCACCACTTCCTCCCCTCCCCACCCGTCCTCTTCCCCTCCCCAACATCTGTCTTACCAAACTGTTATTACTCGGCCACGACACACTGCCCGCATCCATCACCTTTTCATACTTATTATTATTATTATTATTATTATTATTATTATTATTATTATTATAGTGCCAAGACGATTATTACATTATTTTGTTGTAATCTAAGAAGACATGTGTGTGTACTCATCTTCTCTGGTTGCTACTGTATGTGTGTACTCACCTAATTGTGGTTGCAGGGGTCGAGACTCAGCTCCTGGCTATGCCTCTTCACTGGTGACTACTAGGTCCTCTCTCTCCCTGCTCCATGAGTTTTATCATACCTCGTCTTAAAGCTATGTATGGTTCCTGCCTCCACTACGTCACTTGCCAGACTATTCCACTTCCTAACAAACTATGACTGAAGAAATACTTCCTAACATCCCTTTGACTCATCTGAGTCTTCAGCTTCCAATTGTGACCCCTTGTTTCTGTGTCCCATCTCTGTGGGGGGGGGGGGGTTCACCTAATTGTACTCACCTAATTTTGGTTGCAGGGATCGAGTCATAGCTCCTGGCCCCGCCTCTTCACTGGTCGTTACTAGGTCTACTCTCCCTGCTCTATGAGCTCTGTCATAGCTCTTCTTAAAGCTATGCATGGATCCTGCTTCCTGTGTGCGTATGTGTTGTTAGTCTGTGAGCGAGTTGAGTTCGTTGAAGGGTTCTTGATCCAAGGAATTAGTTACATTCCATTTGTTTTCTGAAGTAAAATTCCATTTTCCAGGTGCCGTGTGACTCTCTACGGGTTTACCTCTTTTTTTCTTTTTCTCTTTCTTCTTTTTCTTTTTCTTAATAATAATAATAATAATAATAATAATAATAAAATAATAATAATAGTAATTTTCAAAATAACAATAATAATGATAATTAAAATAATTACAGGTTATATAATAATATCGATTATTTTGAGGAAGTGAGTGATTCATGTAATATTGAATGATGTCTGACGGAGTGACGTCGCTGGTTACTGGGAGTCTTGATGTATAATGATCGTCTTATGGGTGTCCACGACGCGTGAAGGGTAGTGGGGGGGGGAGGAGGCCTTGAGAGCACTGACGTTATTCTTAATTGTAAGTTTCGTGACATTTTTGAGGGGTCGAGGCCAGAGATGAGTAGTTGGGAGGAGCAGAGATGCTACTCCAGAGAGTACAGATGGAGGTGTGGCACTTCAAGGAGAAGAGGTGGTCCTCCAAGGAGAAGAGGTGGTCCTCCAACGAGAAGAGGTGGTCCTCCAAAGAGGAAAGATGGGGAGGTAAATGTGCTCATTCCCTGAGTGGCTTATTGTGTATGGATGCTAAGTTGCTGATATCCTCCTCCTCCTCCTCTTTCTCCTCTTCCTCTCCTCCTCCAGCGATCTTCACCGACTAATTACCGAGCATGGAAAGGCAGCTTACCACAAGACAGATTAGATCCTCCGTGAAGAGGATTTAATACCATGCGGCACACCTTATGAAACCCCAGTGTGGTGTTGAAGTGAAGGAGAGGAGGCTTCCAGCATGCAGTGTGGTGAGGGAAAGGAGGCCTCCAGCATGCAGCGTGGTGAGGGAGAGGAGGCTTCCAGCATACAGTATGGTGGGGAGGCTTCCAGCATGCAGTGTGGTGAGGGAGAGGAGGCTTCCAGCATGCAGTGTGATGGAGAGGAGGCTTCCAGCATGCAGTGTGGTGAGGGAGAGGAGGCTTCCAGCATACAGTGTGGTGAGGAGGCTGCCAGCTTGCAGTATGATGAGGGAGAAGCTTCCAGTTTGCAGCCTGTCGAGGGAGAGGCTTCCAGCATGCAGTGTGTCGAGGGAGAGGCTTTCAGCATGCAGCGGCGTGTCGAGGGAGAGGCTTCCAGCATGCAGCCTGTCGAGGGAGAGGCTTCCAGCATGCAACGTGTAGAGGGAGAGGAGGTCGTTATATTCCATAATCTGCATGAACCGCTCCGCCATAGACAACAGGATCATTGCACTCCTCCAGGGAAGCTGTAATCGTTTAATATCACATACCTGTAAGCTCCTCCCAGGAAGCTCATCACTTACAAAAGCCACTGCTCAACAAAAACCTTCTCGCTTAAGTGCTAGCAATAATTTAAGACAAGTTACATACACTGATGGATCTAAGCAGGAGTCTACTGGCAGGGCTGCATCTGCTCTTGTTGTCACCTTCCTAGCAACTATGTTGAATATGAATGGTGCAATATACAATATCGACAAGGTGAAAATTAGTACAGGTGCAATATCTGGGTACCTTTATTGTAGACGTTTCGCCATCCAGTGGCTTTACCAATACATATTCGAGGACATAATCGATTACTTCATCTTCTGTATATGGGTCTACTGTTTTCCAATTGTGTTCTCGAATTTGTATTTATAAAGCCACTGGATGGCGAAAAGTCTACAATAAAGATATCAGATGTTGCACATGTGTCTAATTTTCAACTATGTTGACTTAGGCATAAAAATTAACAACTGGGAGTCTTTCCTTACTGCTGACTGAATTGCTAAGGTTGACTTATGACAGTTAGCTTGACTCTTGATTATTACTGAATCTAATATTATCATTGAGAGCTCTTGACTCACATGATGATTTGTTGTTGTTGTTGGGTTTTACAGGACCGCTGACAGTACGCCGTATCGAACCCTGCCTTCCAGGACCCGGGAAAAGAAACCAGGTATGTAGATATTGACGAAATCAGAGCGAAAGAATTTTATATATAGTTTTTATGAATGCTATACATTAAATTACTCCTGCGTGATAATGTGATAAATTAACCGAAGCAAGTCAATATAATGTGTAACTTCAGTAGTTTGCTGGATTATGTATTGGTTGAAAAAAGACTGATGGGTAAACTTCAAGATGGGCATGTTTATAAAGGCGCCATAGATATATCGGATCATTTTTTTAATTGTAGCTACAGTGAGAGTAAAAGATAGATGAGTGCAATTGAAGAGAGCACCAAAAAGAATAGGTATATATATATATATATATATATATATATATATATATATATATATATATATATATATATATATATATATATATATATATATATATATATATATATATTATATATATATTATATATATATATTATATATATTATATATATATTATATATATATATATATATATTTATTTTTTTTTATTATCACACTGGCCGATTCCCACCAAGGCAGGGTGGCCCGAAAAAGAAAAACTTTCACCATCATTCACTCCATCACTGTCTTGCCAGAAGGGTGCTTTACACTACAGTTTTTAAACTGCAACATTAACACCCCTCCTTCAGAGTGCAGGCACTGTACTTCCCATCTCCAGGACTCAAGTCCGGCCTGCCGGTTTCCCTGAATCCCTTCATAAATGTTACTTTGCTCACACTCCAACAGCACGTCAAGTATTAAAAACCATTTGTCTCCATTCACTCCTATCAAACACGCTCACGCATGCCTGCTGGAAGTCCAAGCCCCTCGCACACAAAACCTCCTTTACCCCCTCCCTCCAACCTTTCCTAGGCCGACCCCTACCCCGCCTTCCTTCCACTACAGACTGATACACTCTTGAAGTCATTCTGTTTCGCTCCATTCTCTCTACATGTCCGAACCACCTCAACAACCCTTCCTCAGCCCTCTGGACAACAGTTTTGGTAATCCCGCACCTCCTCCTAACTTCCAAACTACGAATTCTCTGCATTATATTCACACCACACATTGCCCTCAGACATGACATCTCCACTGCCTCCAGCCTTCTCCTCGCTGCAACATTCATCACCCACGCTTCACACCCATATAAGAGCGTTGGTAAAACTATACTCTCATACATTCCCCTCTTTGCCTCCAAGGACAAAGTTCTTTGTCTCCACAGACTCCTAAGTGCACCACTCACTCTTTTTCCCTCATCAATTCTATGATTCACCTCATCTTTCATAGACCCATCCGCTGACACGTCCACTCCCAAATATCTGAATACGTTCACCTCCTCCATACTCTCTCCCTCCAATCTGATATTCAATCTTTCATCACCTAATCTTTTTGTTATCCTCATAACCTTACTCTTTCCTGTATTCACCTTTAATTTTCTTCTTTTGCACACCCTACCAAATTCATCCACCAATCTCTGCAACTTCTCTTCAGAATCTCCCAAGAGCACAGTGTCATCAGGTATATATATATATATATATATATATATATATATATATATATATATATATATATATATATATATATATATATATATATATATATATATTCTCAGCAGTCAGTGAATCTTGGTGGGTAGTGACTGTACTGTGAGATAGTGACTTACCTCACCACTGTCTACTGACTCCACCAGCATGTAGAAAGTGACCCCAGAATTAGGAGAAATGAAGCCCAGATTCTGGGGAAATTGAACCTCAGCTTCTGGGAAAATTGAACCCCAGTTTCTGGGAAAATTAAGCCCAGTTTCTGGGGAATTTGAACTTCAGCTTCTGTGGAAGGAAGCCACTTTATACCAACACTTTCTACAATAAAAGTTCTGAGTTGTGTGTGACTATCATTCAAGTCTTGCATTAAACCAGCTAACTCATGAAACAGTCACCTTATTAAATGAGCTAACTGAGGTGTCTCTTAGCTCGATTGTTAGAACACTTGGCTCATACATTGAGGTCCGTGATTCGATCCCCGGCACGGGTGGAAACATTAGGACATTAGGACGAGTTTCCTTAAGTCACCTGTTGTCCATATTCACCTATCAATAAAATGGGTTCCTGTGTGTTAGTCGACTGGAGTGGGTCGCATCCTGGGGACAAAATTGACCTGAATTGCCCTGAAATGCTCTGCATAACAAGCGGCTCTCTGTATAGTAGTATGTCATTAATGTCAGCTATGGTCTGTATACATTGTACATGTAAAAATAATAATAATAATAATTATTATTATTATTAATATTATTATTAAATGAATCAACTCCTTCATTAAATACCACAAGGAATTCTGTCTCTACTGTTCTATTGTTTACGACACACAGAATCAACATGAAAGGATCTCTGGAATAAAAGACTGTCACAGTATAAAACTATTTACTCCTGCTCACTACCATTATAAAACCTCTACTGTCTCTTACTCAAAAAATTATGTCACGAGAAAAATTTGAAAAATACCAGCTATTCAAAAAATGGTCCATTAAGGCTAACACAGTCTCTCTAGGACTCTCAACTAACACAATGTTTTTGTATTAGCTATTTCTTAAAAATCTAAAAAAAAAATGTGTGTAGACTGTGACTTTAAGGTGTTCACTATTTACTATATCTCACTAAAATGGGCTGAGTTGGAGCCCTAGGCGCTGGAAGGTGGTACCATGGTAACTATAGGTGGTTGGTGGGTTGGTTGATTTGGGTTCGTAACCTGTCATCTACTCTATGGGTCATTAAGGCTGCATGTCACCTGTTCAACACCAGTCAAGAGTATTTTAATTAAAGTAAGCTCTCAAGGTTTGTACACTGAGAGAATACTCCTCTCAGTGTACTTATACTGAGAGAATGCTCCTCTCAGTGTATTTATACTGAGAGAATGCTTCTCTTAGTGTGTATATACTGAGAGAATGCACCTTTCAGTGTGTATATACTGAGAGAATACTCAGTGTATGTATACTGAGAGAAGGTTAGGTTTGTCAGGAAACAGAACAAGTGTTTCCTGACGCGAGTCTTAGTTATATGATAACCCGCAGCTGTAGCGTTTGGTCATCTGACCGAGGTATTCCTCTGGCGTACCCCTCCACCCATTTAAAAATTATAAGTTATATATCTACTGAGAGACTGCACTCTCAGTATGTATATACTGAGAGTGGATTAGCTTCAGGCTCTGATAAGGTGAGTCAGGTGTAAACTACACCACTGAACAGCCAATCCCAGTCCATTGTACAATAAGTACGATATTAGTAGAGTATTGGCCAATTAGAAGTATTGATTTACGAGCTTCTGGCTTGGTTTTGGCCCTTGTTTCACTAGCCTCTCTCAGGTCACTGACTAATCACAACCGTTGCTCCATGAGGTTCTCACAGGTCACTAATCAGTCACAGCCTTTGCTGTACCAGCCTCTCACGGGGCACTGACCAATCACAGCCTTTACGTTACCAGCCTCTCACGGGGCACTGACCAATCACAGCCTTTACGTTACCAGCCTCTCACGGGGCACTGACCAATCACAGCCTTTACGTTACCAGCCTCTCACGGGGCACTGACCAATCACAGCCTTTACGTTACCAGCCTCTCACGGGGCACTGACCAATCACAGCCTTTACGTTACCAGCCTCTCACAGGGCACTGGCCAATCACAGCCCTTGTTTTACCAGCCTCTTACAATGCACTGACCAATCACGTGCCTCTCACAGCATTGACTAATATATAGCCGAGAGAATGAGAGATAATGAGATTCGCTCCAAGGAAGGCAAGATTACCTCTAAACCCAAGGATCAAGAGCGCTTCAAACCAGCATCAAAGAATCCTTCCCTTAGAAGGGTCATACCATGATAATTCTTACCTAAATTTACCTTATAAAGAATTGATACAATTTTTGCCTATTTTAATGAAAAATTGTGTTGTGAGTATTTATTGACCTAATTTATAGTCATTTATTGACCTAGTTTCTAGTGATTGTTGACCTATTTTCTAGTGATCACCTGGTGGACTCAGAATTGATCCCTGACTCAGGAATATCACTCGCAGCAACGCTTCTTAATTAACCCAAACGTCAGAGAGGAAACTTTAAAAGACGTTGTATTCCCTCCTGGATCATAATTAAGTTTCATAATGGGTCGAGGAGGGTTCGAGACGTCGTGTAAACTTTCTTCTCCTAAGCTTGAGTTATTTGTGAAACATCTATGATTGGTCAATAGCTGGTAGATAGAGAGTGCAACGGACAAGTGTAGTAGTAGCAGCAGCAACACACACAGCAAGAGGCATTCTTGAGCTTTCCCAACGCTCGGGCTTAATGCCCAAAGCTGGGGTATGACTCCAAAAGGATCCTGTAGTGCTTGCTGCCTTTCCACCTCCTGGCATCGTCTGCTGCTGTGCAGCTGCCACACTCTTTGAGCCCAGTGTGGGCGGGGTTTGTGGCAGCCCAAGGTGCCTAGCTTCTCCCTCCGAACCCTGTGGGGTCGGGGGATGGGGCTAGACCTGGGGACAGCTGGTCCCACAAGACGAAGAGGTACCTGACCTCCTCCCATGGCAGATATTGGTCTGAGATACTCCCTCGACAGGGAGCCAAGGCCGGGCCACCTCTTGGAAAAGGCCCGGGCCAGGCGATTATACCCGCGAATCTACAACAGAACAGAACAGTAACTGGTAGTGGTTGTATCTTGTTTAGGTCCCAGTGATTGGTCAGTAGCGGGAAGTGGTTGTATCTTATTTAGGTCCATGTAATTGGTTAGTAGCGGGAAGTAGTTGTATCTTGTTTAGGTCCCTGTGATTGGTCAGTAGCGGGAAGTGGTTGTATCTTGTTTAATTCTCACTCTGTGACTGACTTATGAACACATACCTAGAGAAATAATAGCAAGGAACGTGTTCCTTGCTATTATTTATGGTAACTTGCGCCAACATTCGCCAGACCTTCCCTGTACATACGTTAACTCAGGCATACATTGACCAGGCCTCCCTTACCACTGGTCCATTGTTTTTATGGTACCAACCTTAGTTCCAGGCGTGTGTATATATATAATATATATACCAACATCACAAATATTATTCAGCAGAGCTAGAAAGAGAATACTAAAGACGATTTTTTTCAGAATTGAAAACGAGTGGTGATAATAGGAAGAGGAAAAGGATGAGGGTTTAGGAGGAAAATATACTTACCATAGTAGATAAGAGTAGTGGTATCACATAATATGGTAAGTCTTTCATTCGCTTGGATATATTAATTCAAACCACAATGGCGAAGAATATTGGTGCATACGTATGCATTATTCACACACGTAGTCACCTATTTGCGTTGCAGGGGTCGAGTCTAGCTCCTGGCTGTGTGTGTGTGTGTGGCACGTGTAAACAACATCTGCGGTCTGCTTTCCTTCCAGAGTCTCCGTAATATTGTCATGATGTAAGCTTGACCCTCCATCCGCTAGTAATTAGCCAGGTCTGTGACCAGTTAAGACTGTTGCTGACCTCATACGGTCAGAAACTGCGGCTTGCTGAACTAAATGCCAGCAAGATACGCCACAAACATGCTGCAGTGATATGTTGTAGTGATATGTATTGGATAGATATGTTGCAGTGATATGAACTGGATAGATATATTGGGTCAAACACTGGTTATGAATTAGCATATGTGTGTAGACGTAATTCTAGGAAGTAATGAAGGCGGATTAAGGTGTCATAAAATGTAAGGGAAGACGTGACAGGGATGTCTCGTAGACGTGACGGAGATGTGTCATAGACATGACAGGAATGTGTCACAGTCAAAACTCGTGCTGTACACATTGATCTGAGTGTCACTGTGAAGGACCACGGCAGCAGTGACCACTGACTTATATGTGGTGCTGGACACAGTGATCTGAGTGTCACTGTGAAGGACCACGGCAGCAGTGACCACTGACTTATATGTGGTGCTGGACACAGTGATCTGAGTGTCACTGTGAAGGACCACGGCAGCAGTGACCACTGATTTACATGTGGTGCTGGACACAGTGATCTGAGTGTCACTGTGAAGGACCACGGCAGCAGTGACCACTGACTTACATGTGGTGCTGGACACAGTGATCTGAGTGTCACTGTGAAGGACCACGGCAGCAGTGACCACTGACTTACATGTGGTGCTGGACACAGTGATCTGAGTGTCACTAATCGGTGCCCATGACTTTCTGCTTTTCTCTGGCTACTCTCACCTTTACATCAGTTTGAAAACATTCCATCTCACAACCAAAAGAGAGTCAGGGCTCGATTCCCGGGCTAGACAAGACGTAATGCAAGTCTTCTTACACACCCCTCTGCCACTGTTCACACCTGCCATGAAAGTTGGTTGACTGTTGTGGGTGGCATCCTGGGAAGTTTAATATTAGAATCAGATTTAGATATATTTCGCCACGTAAGATTCAGGTAGGGTTATACGAGTGGGTTATACAAATGGGTTGGATTATGTAAGTGGGTTGGATTAGGAGAGTGGGTTGGGTTCTTCGTTAAATTGCATCTCAAAGAGATGTGATTGACTTTTTGGCCTAGGTGGTCAAAAATCAAACAACATTGCACCCAGAAAGACGTGGATTGTCAATCCATGTCTTTACTAGCACGTCACTGCTGTTCGTTTCTTGCAACATACGAATTCATTGCGAGTCGTGTCTTGCAAGATATAGATACACTGCAGGTTGTGACCTACAACATACAGGTACACTGCAAGCTGTGTCCCACAAGTTACATACACTGCAAGTTGTGTCCCACAAGATACATACACTGCAAGTTGTGTCCCACAAGTTACAGATACACTTCGCTCCATATCTTGGAAGACATGTAACATTTCCTTGCTCCTACTAGCACTTCACACTACTGTAGCAGCCAACTCTTGCAAGATACAGACAAGTTACATGCATCGACTGGATACAAAAATATTAGTTATCAATAGTAGATTTTCTATGGCACTAAAATCACGAGTTAACACAATCCTCCTCATCTCTAGATTACTGACACAATCCTAAACTAATCCTTCCAGGAGAGCTAACTAGATATGAACTAGAAGTGAGCCGTTGACAGACTTCTGAGAGAGTACTTGGCACTAGTGCCGAAGGGGTCGGCGAGAGTGCCACTGATAGTAAAAATGGAGCAGCGTGGAGGCTTCGGGTAGATGGAAGAGTTTGTTCGTTGAAGTTGGACCTCGGGTTCAGGCTTGGTGGAGTGGCACTCAGACTGGTCTCTTCTGAGGTTGAGAGAAGCAGAATCCCCAGCATCCAAGGCTGGAAGTTGGAATGCAGCGCTGGGGATATCAGGGAGCGAGTAAGCACTAGTGTCACAGGCTAGAGGCAAATGTGGGTTCGAAGGTTCTTCGTAATGACTCCAGGAGTCGAAAGTTGGAGTACCGAGACGATCACAGGAGAAATTGAGCTGAGGACTAGAGGACAACTCCGAGAGAGATGACGAGGCCATCTCGTCCTCGAAGAATCTCGTCCCTGGGCTACTAGTGGACGTGCGTCTGCAATACACGTCACTTAGGCGTCGACTGGAGTGGAGTATGGCATTGAGTCGTACTTGAAGTTCATCACCAGCGGTGGTGCGAGTATCCAGCCGAGTGGTGGTGGGGGAGGCGCCTGTGAGGAGGCTGTGATTTACTCCTTCCTCACGGGATCTGACGAAGGAGTGAGAGGCAGCTAGGTTTTCCTCGACTCTCTTAGGACACCGCAGGAAGATGGGTTCTACCTGCTTTATGTAAGATGCTGCAGACGTTGACTGAGTGACAGCATCACTTGTAGACCCTGAGGCACTCGACTCCTCTTCTTCCTCCTCGACACT
>NC_091357.1:15340556-15363056 GCF_038502225.1 Cherax quadricarinatus | reverse complement strand
TGCATTCTGACTTGCTAGGTGCACTTATTGCTTGCTAGGTGCATTCTGACTTGATAGGTGCACTTATTGCTTGCTAGGTGCATTCTGACTTGCTAGGTGCACTTATTGCTTGCTAGGTGCACTTATTGCTTGCTAGGTGCATTCTGACTTGCTAGGTGCACTTATTGCTTGCTCGGTGCATTCTGACTTGCTAGGTGCACTTACTGCTTGCTAGGTGCACTTACTGCTTGCTAGGTGCATTCTTACTTGCTAGGTGCACTTACTGCTTGCTAGGTGCATTCTGACTTGCTAAGTGCACTTACTGCTTGCTAGGTGCATTCTTACTTGCAAGGTGCACTTATTGCTTGCTAGGTGCATTTTCACTTGCTAGGTGCACTTACTGCTTGCTAGGTGCATTCTGACTTGCTAGGTGCATTCTGACTTGCTAGGTGCACTTATTGCTTGCTAGGTGCATTCTTACTTGCTAGGTGCAATTATTGCTTGCTAGGTGCATTCTGACTTGCTAGGTGCACTTATTGCTTGCTAGGTGCATTCTGACTTGCTAGGTGCACTTATTGCTTGCTAGGTGCATTCTGACTTGCTAGGTGCATTTATTGCTTGCTAGGCGCATTCTTACTTGTTAGGTGCACTTATTGCTTGCTAGGCGCATTCTTACTTGCTAGGTGCACTTATTGCTTGCTAGGTGCACTTATTACTTGCTAGGTGCATTCTTACTTGCTAGGTGCATTCTGACTTGCTAGGTGCACTTATTGCTTGCTAGGCGCATTCTTACTTGCTAGGTGCACTTACTGCTTGCTAGGTGCATTCTGACTTGCTAGGTGCACTTATTGCTTGCTAGGTGCATTCTGATTTGCTAGGTGCACTTATTGCTTGCTAGGTGCATTCTGACTTGCTAGGTGCACTTATTGCTTGCTAGGTGCATTCTGACTTGCTAGGTGCACTTATTGCTTGCTAGGTGCATTCTGACTTGCTAGGTGCACTTATTGCTTGCTAGGTGCATTCTGACTTGCTAGGTGCACTTATTGCTTCCTAGGTGCATTCTGACTTGCTAGGTGCACTTATTGCTTGCTAGTGCATTTTGACTTGCTAGGTGCACTTACTGCTTGCTAGGTGCATTCTGACTTGCAAAGTGCACTTACTGCTTGCTAGGTGCATTCTTACTTGCAAGGTGCACTTATTGCTTGCTAGGTGCATTTTGACTTGCTATGTGCACTTACTGCTTGCTAGGTGCATTCTGACTTGCTAGGTGCATTCTGACTTGCTAGGTGCACTTATTGCTTGCTAGGTGCATTCTGACTTGCTAATTGCAATACACAAATAACCCGCACATAAAAGAGAGAAGCTTACGACGACGTTTCGGTCCGACTTGGACCATTGACAAAGTCACACTAACCAGAGGTGGAGCAGGACGGCTATATATAGGCAGGAAGAGGTGGTGGTAGTAGTAGTAGTAGTAGTAGTAGTAGTAGTAGTAGTACAAGAGTTGTATATAATACCGACAAGATGAAATTAAGACACATGCACAACACCCGGGCATCCCCATCATAGACGTTTCGCCATCCAGCCAGCCACTGGATGGCGAAACGTCCACAACAAAGACAACCAGACGCCGCACATGTGTCTTAATTTCATCAGTAGTTGTAGTAGTAGTAGAAGAAGAAGAGGTAGTAGTAGTGGTAGAAGTGGGAAATAAGGAGGACGAGCCAGTCAAATACAAAGGAAGGGGAGCACTGCAAGAGAGCTAGATGCCCACAGAGGGAGAGCAAGCGCACAGAGGTGCGTGAAAGGGAAGTGGTGAAATAAATGAAGAAGGAACAGAAACACGAGACATGAGAGAGAAAGACAACCCAGAGGAGCAAAGGAAAGAGGAAAGGGGAAGAGGAAGAAGAAGAAAAAGAAAAAGAAAAAAGAAAAAATGAGGATTCAGGTTAAGTCACGGGTGTTCTGAAGTTTGGAGCATTTTACAATGTAGTGGGAGAGGAAGGCATCTACAGAGACGAAGCCAGGGCTAAGGTTCATACAAGGAAAGTTGTGTATTAGAGAGGATTCAACTAGACGGCGACTGTTCGAGTTGGAAGTAGGGAAGACAGTTTTAGCAGAAGACCAGTCAATAGGATGGCTATGATCTCTGACGTGACAGAAAAGAGCATTGTTAGTGTCGGCAAGCCTAACACTATTTTTGTGCTCCCTAAGTCTGTCAGAAAGAGATCGACCAGTTTCTCCGAAGTATTGAAGAGGACAGGAGGAGCAAGAAATAGAGTAGACACCAGGAACATCTGTAGAGGGAGGAGAGGTATGAACGAGATTAGTGCGAAGAGTGTTAGTCTGGCGGAAGGTAAGCTTGATGTCTAAGGGACGGAGAGAATTGTTGAGATTAGAAAGACCGGAAATGTAGGGAAGGCAGAGGATAGAAGAGTTCTCATGAATAGAGAGTTTGGGAGAGAAGAAATTGCGTTTAGCACGTGAGAGGGCAGAGTCTATGAAATGGGAAGGGTAGCCAAGACAGGAGAACGAATTATGAAGAGTGGAAATTTCTGCTGGAAGGAACTAAGGATCACAGATGCGGAGGGCACGGAGAAAGAGGGAGATAAGAACACTTTTCTTGACCCGCGGTCATAGAGTCTCAAAACTCCAGCCCGTCGCGTTAGCCACTAGACCAGCTAGCTGGGACGGGCTGGAGTTTTGAGACTCTATGACCGCGGGTTCAATCCCGGCCGGGGGTATGGTTTGTTTGCAATCGTGTCATTACGATTTCTTGAGTCAGGGGAAGCATGATAGGAAAACTAGTGAATGTACATGCCACTGTGCATAGGTTTACGGTAAACGGAAAAGGAAAAACCTGTATCTGAGCGGTGGACATGGACATCAAGGAAAGGAAGCAAGGAATTAGATTCCCATTCAGCTTTAAACTTAATGGAAGGGGCAAGATTATTAAGAGCTTCAAGAAAAGGTTGGAAGAGACTGGAGTCATGAGGCCACAGAGCAAAGATGTCATCCACATAGCGGAGCCAGAGTGAAGGTTGCACATCGAGGGTAGGAAGAAGAACAGTCTCGAAGTATTCCATGTAAAGATTAGCAAGGACAGGAGAGAGAGGAGAGCCCATAGCGACACCGAAGGTTTGAGAATAATATTTCCCTTGGAAGGAAAAGGAGTTAGAGTCCACACAGAGGCGGATCAGATCAAGAAAGACATCAGTGGGGATAGGGAGATGAAGAAACCCTTCATGGGCCTTCTCTCTAAGGAAATCAAGGACATCATCAAGAGGGACATTGATGAAGAGGGACTCAACGTCAAGACTAAGCATCTTGCAGGTTGGGAGAGAGCGAACCCGTTCAATGAAGTCTTGAGAGTGACGGAGGTGGCCAGGAGAAAAAGTACCAAGAAAGGGAGTGAGGGTTTTGGCCAGCCAAGAAGCAAGAGAATAAGAGACAGAACCTCTAGAGGATATGATAGGACGAAGAGGAATATCAGGTTTATGAGTTTTGGGAAGACCATAGAAATAGGGAAGAGGGACAGATGACACGAAACCGTTGAACAAGGTCAAAGTCAGGAGGACAGAGGTCAGAGTTCTTAGTTTTTTGTTGAAAGTTCTCTTGATGCGATCAAGAGGGTTGGAAACGAGAGGAGTGTAGGTGCGTGAGTCAGAGAGCAAGACATCAGCTTTACGGAGGTAATCCTCGCGATCAAGGATAACTACCGAATTACCTTTGTCAGAAGATAGTATGACAATGTTAGTGTTGGATTTAAGAGAAGAAAGGGCAAGTTGGTAACGGCGTGGAAGGTGGTGATTCTTAGAAAACAGACTAACAAGAGCAGGAAGGAGAGCACCACGAAAAGTGGACAAGTCAGGAAGATTACGGGAGCGAGATTGACGAAAGGAATCAAAAGAGCTAATCAGGGAAATACCAGCGCGAGGGGTAGGCGAAGTGGCAAAGGAAAGGCCAAAATGCAAGAAGTTCAAGCTCATACTGAGAGAGTGAGACAGAAGACAGATTAGTAACACAGTCAGTGAGGGAGAATTTAGACCAAGGGCTAGCTGAGATGAGACGTTGAAGTTTATTTTGTAGTTTGGAAGAATGAATTTGTGCATTCAGGCGAGCAGTGTCAAAGGCAATGGTAGAGAGAAGGTTACAGAGATCCTGTGGTAGAGCCGCAAAGAGAGCACGTTGACGTTGACGGAAAGTAAAGAAGGCATCTTCAACCTGTGATTTAGTAGAAAGAATGAGCTGTTGAAGTAGGAGACGGGCATGATCAGGAAAGGGAGTGCCCAGTGGGTTGGTTTTCAGGAAGTGGGAGAAGGAAGGTGGCAGAACTTGTTCAGCAAGACAGTCACCGTCTAGTTGAATCCTCTCTAATACACAACTTTCCTTGTATGAACCTTAGCCCTGGCTTCGTCTCTGTAGATGCCTTCCTCTCCCACTACATTGTAAAATGCTCCAAACTTCAGAACAC
This sequence comes from Cherax quadricarinatus, assembly GCF_038502225.1. Lineage (NCBI taxonomy): Eukaryota > Metazoa > Arthropoda > Malacostraca > Decapoda > Parastacidae > Cherax > Cherax quadricarinatus. The sequence continues at coordinate 15,358,603 of NC_091357.1, read as the reverse complement.
CCGTGACTTAACCTGAATCCTCATTTTTTTTTTCTTTTTCTTTTTCTTCTTCTTCCTCTTCCCCTTTCCTCTTTCCTTTGCTCCTCTGGGTTGTCTTTCTCTCTCATGTCTCGTGTTTCTGTTCCTTCTTCATTTATTTCACCACTTCCCTTTCACGCACCTCTGTGCGCTTGCTCTCCCTCTGTGGGCATCTAGCTCTCTTGCAGTGCCTCCCTTCCTTTGTACTTGACTGGCTCGTCCTTTTTATTTCCCACTTCTACCACTAATACTACCTCTTCTTCTTCTACTACTACTACAACTACTGATGAAATTAAGACACATGTGCGGCGTCTGGTTGTCTTTGTTGTGGACGTTTCGCCATCCAGTGGCTGGCTGGATGGCGAAACGTCTACGATGGGGATGCCCGGGTGTTGAGCATGTGTCTTAATTTCATCTTGTCGGTATTATATACAATTCTTGTACTACTACTACTAATATTACTACTACTACTACTACTACTACTACTACTACTACTACTACTACTACTACTACTACTACTACTACTACTACTACTACTACTACCTCCACCTCTTCCTGCCTATATATAGCCGTCCTGCTCCACCTCTGTTAGTGTGACTTTGTCAATGGTCCAAGTCGGACCGAAACGTCGTCGTAAGCTTCTCTCTTTTATGTGCGGGTTATTTGTGTATCGTTCCAGTCACGGTATTGTGCCTTTTTTGTTACTTATTGCTAGGTGCAATTATTGCTTGCTAGGTGCATTCTGACTTGCTAGGTGCACTTATTGCTTGCTAGGTGCATTCTGACTTGCTAGGTGCACTTATTGCTTGCTAGGTGCATTCTGACTTGCTAGGTGCACTTATTGCTTGCTAGGCGCATTCTTACTTGCTAGGTGCACTTACTGCTTGCTAGGTGCATTCTGACTTGCTAGGTGCACTTATTGCTTGCTAGGTGCATTCTGACTTGCTAGGTGCACTTATTGCTTGCTAGGCGCATTCTTACTTGCTAGGTGCACTTATTGCTTGCTAGGCGCATTCTTACTTGCTAGGTGCATTCTGACTTGCTAGGTGCACTTATTGCTTGCTAGGCGCATTCTTACTTGCTAGGTGCACTTACTGCTTGCTAGGTGCATTCTTACTTGCTACGTACATTCTTACTTGCTACGTACATTCTTGCTTGCTACGTACATTCTTACTTGCTACGTACATTCTTACTTGCTAGGTGCACTTACTGCTTGCTACGTACATTCTTACTTGTTACGTACATTCTTACTTGCTACGTACATTCTTACTTGCTACGTACATTCTTACTTGCTACGTACATTCTTACTTGCTACGTACATTCTTACTTGCTACGTACATTCTTACTTGCTACGTACATTCTTACTTGCTACGTACATTCTTACTTGCTACGTACATTCTTACTTGCTACGTACATTCTTACTTGCTACGTACATTCTTACTTGCTACGTACATTCTTACTTGCTACGTACATTCTTACTTGCTACGTACATTCTTACTTGCTACGTGCATTTGAGTGATAAGTTGAGACCTTCGGTTCTATCCCCGTTAGGCTGGTGTGTCCAGTTCTCTTGTTCCATCTCCTTCAAGTTGGTACGTTCATTCCTTCACTTGTTCCATCATGTTCATTCCTTCACTTGTTCCATCATGGTCATTCCTTTACTTGGTGCGTTCATTCCTTCACTTGTTCCATCATGTTCATTCCTTCACTTGTTTTATCATGGTCATTCCTTTACTTGTTCCATCATCATGTTCATTCTTTCACTTGTTCCATCATGGTCATTCCTTTACTTGTTCCATCATCATGTTCATTCTTTCACTTGTTCCATCATGGTCACTCCTTCACTTGTTCCATCATGTTCATTCCTTCACTTGTTCCATCATCATGTTCATTCCTTCACTTGTTCCATCATCATGTTCATTCCTTCACTTGTTCCATCATCATGTTCATTCCTTCACTTGTTCCATCATCATGTTCATTCCTTCACTTGTTCCATCATCATGTTCATTCCTTCACTTGTTCCATCATCATGTTCATTTCTTCACTTGTTCCATCATCATGTTCATTCCTTCACTTGTTCCATCATGTTCATTCCTTCACTTGTTCCATCATCATGTTCATTCCTTCACTTGTTCCATCATGTTCATTCCTTCACTTGTTCCATCATCATGTTCATTTCTTCACTTGTTCCATCATCATGTTCATTCCTTCACTTGTTCCATCATGTTCATTCCTTCACTTGTTCCATCATCATGTTCATTCCTTCACTTGTTCCATCATGTTCATTCCTTCACTTGTTCCATCATCATGTTCATTCCTTCACTTGTTCCATCATGTTCATTCCTTCACTTGTTCCATCATGTTCATTCCTTCACTTGTTTTATCATGGTCATTCCTTCACTTGTTCCATCATCATGTTCATTCCTTCACTTGTTCCATCATGTTCATTCCTTCACTTGTTCCATCATCATGTTCATTCCTTCACTTGTTCCATCATCATGTTCATTCCTTCACTTGTTCCATCATGTTCATTCCTTCACTTGTTCCATCATCATGTTCATTCCTTCACTTGTTCCATCATGTTCATTCCTTCACTTGTTCCATCATCATGTTCATTCCTTCACTTGTTCCATCATGTTCATTCCTTCACTTGTTCCATCATCATGTTCATTCCTTCACTTGTTCCATCATGTTCATTCCTTCACTTGTTCCATCATCATGTTCATTCCTTCACTTGTTCCATCATGTTCATTCCTTCACTTGTTCCATTATCATGTTCATTCCTTCACTTGTTCTATCATCATGTTCATTCCTTCACTTGTTCCATCATGTTCATTCCTTCACTTGTTCCATCATCATGTTCATTCCTTCACTTGTTCCATCATGTTCATTCCTTCATGTTCATTCCATCACTTGTTCCATCATCATGTTCACTTGTTCCATCATCATGTTCATTCCTTCATTCCTTCACTTCTTCCATCATGTTCATTCCTTCACTTGTTCCATCATCATGTTCATTCCTTCACTTGTTCCATCATCATGTTCATTCCTTCACTTGTTCTCATGTTCATTCCTTCACTTGTTCCATCATCATTCCTTCACTTGTTCCATCATGTTCATTCCTTCACTTGTTCCATCATCATGTTCATTCCTTCACTTGTTCCATCATGTTCATTCCTTCACTTGTTCCATCATCATGTTCATTCCTTCACTTGTTCCATCATGTTCATTCCTTCACTTGTTCCATCATCATGTTCATTCCTTCGCTTGTTCCATCATCAAAGACTTTTATTTGTGGTCTCTCGTGAGTTTTCTCTTCCTTCCCTGTTCAGTTTTATTTCCTGTTTTTCTTTTACCGTCATTTTTCTTGTGCTGTGTCAGTGTGTTGAGTCTTTGTTTCCCTCTTCTCTGGTTATTATTAGTCTCTCAGTTTATCGTATCTTCCTTTTACATTGGCTTCTGTCTCTTCTGTTTTGTTTTTGTTGTGTATGTGTGTGTGTGTGTGTGTGTGTGTGTGTGTGTGTGTGTGTGTGTGTGTGTGTGTGTGTGTGTGTGTGTGTGTGTGTGTGTGTGTGTGTGTTTGTGTGTACTCATCTATTTGTGGTTTCAGGGATCGAGTCTTAGCTCCTGGCCCAACTTTTTCGTTGATAGCTACTAGGTCCTCACTCTCTCCCTGCTCCATGAGCTTTATCATACCTCTTCTTAAAGGTATGTATGGATCCAGCCTCCACTGCTTCACTCTCCAGATTGTTCCACTTCTTGACAACTGTGTGTGTATTCGTGTTCTTCTTTCTATAGTTACTCCATGTTCTTGATCTCTTGGTTTTCTTCCTCTTCTTCTGGGTACGAACTTTTTCCCTGTCTCCTGGCACTTCCAGCTAGGTACTCCACCATTCTCATTTCTCATTCCTGTCCTCTTTCCCATTACAATACATTCAGGTCTTCCCTCATTTCTTCAGTGCTTTCTCCTGTGATCCCATTATTTTCTCTCACCCACCACCTGCCATTCTTCCCTCTATGTTCACTTCCACAAGGTCTTTGTCAAGAAACCACGGAACCGCCGGAGTTTGAACGCCATAGGTTCAAATCTCACCCGTTCCGTGGTTTGTTTGCAATCGTGTTATCACGGTTTCGTGAGTCAGAGTGTTTGTAATTTAGCACTGTGTGGTCGCTAGCACCCAGAGGATTCTTACGTTGTACTTAATCTGTGTCAGATAGACTTATGGTAAGTACTAGATGCAGCCTTGCTGGTGCATCCCCCTCCTCTCTCTCTCTCTCTCTCTCTCTCTCTCTCTCTCTCTCTCTCTCTCTCTCTCGCTCTCACTCACTTTTCTTGCGTCCTTGACATGCTGACACGAAGTTTTCCATCATCATCTCGGTCATTTTAATCTTCCACATTTCTGGTATCCCATGTTGGTGTCCAAATTCTTCAAGTGTTGAAATTATACATGACTAGTAGCTGTGCTCTGGTTATGCGAGTCTTATTGCTTCCACTGTGGTGTCAGCCATTGCTACCTTGGTGTCTTTATGTTTTTGTCTGCTCTTTAGTGGTGAGTTTTAGATTACTACTACTTCTACTACTACTGCTACTACTACTACTACTACTACTACTACTACTACTACTACTACTACTACTACTACTACTACTACTACTACTACTACTACTACTACTACTACTACTCCTGTTGTGGGTCTTCCAGTGTTTTTAATGTTTTTGTTTTTGCTATTTGATGGTAAGTTTTACATTCCTGCTAGTACTACCACTACTATTTTGGGTTTTCCCGTCTTGAGTCTGCCCACTGTGCCGTCACTTTTTATATTTGATCGCTCTCATCAGCACTCCTGTGGTTCCTGATTAGCAACGCAACTCCTCTGTATATAAAGATGACATGGTTGTAATCCTAACCATAATTTTAAAGGGGTGAACGGGTAAGCCAGTGGAAGGCCTCGGTCAGATGACCAAAAGTTCTAGCGGCGGGTCATCATATGACTTAAACACGCGTCAGGAAACACTTGTTATGTTTCGTAACAAACCTAACCTAAATCCTCTGTTTTCTCTTTCATTCCTCATTACTTGATATCCTGCTGGAAATATGGCATCTGGTATTGCAGTTTTGCCACTGCAATTGCTGTGATATCTGATGTTCGCTCTTTCAGTTCATCACCTTCTTTACTAAATTTATCTGCATTTCAGTACCACACTCTGAAATTCTTTACTCTGCTGTTGTTTGTAGTGTCAAAGCTTTATGCTTGAACAGCCTACACTGATTTACACCCGCATATACACACAGTGTGATTGGTGGTGACAAACACACAGAGACAAACTGACAGACAGATACTTAGATACAGGAATATAAACTTCGGGAAACTTACTGGAGAAAGACAGTCACACAAGCAGAAAGACAAGCAGGCAAGAAGACAAGCAGGCAGGGAGACAACCAGGCAGGGTGACAAGCAGGCAGGGAGACAAACAGGAGACAAGCAGGCAGGGAGTCAAGCAGGCAGGGAATCGAGCAGGCAGGGAGACAAGTAGGTAGAAAAGAAGGCAGGTAAGCAGGCAGGTAAAGAAGGCAGGTACCATTGCCCTCCTCCATATTACAGTATCATCCTACCCTGCACTCCTCCACTCTCCTTACCCCACATTCCTCCACTCTTCTTACCCCACACTCCTCCACTCTTCTTACCCCACACTCCTCCACTCTCCTTACCCCACACGCCTCCACTCTCCTTACCCCACACTCCTCCACTCTCCTTACCCCACACTCCTCCACTCTCCTTACCCCACACTCCTCCACTCTCCTTACCCCACACTCCTCCACTCTCCTTACCCCACACTCCTCCACTCTCCTTACCCCACACTCCTCCACTCTCCTTACCCCGTACTCCTCCACTCTCCTTACCCCGTACTCCTCCACTCTCCTTACCCCACACTCCTCCACTCTCCTTACCCCGTACTCCTCCACTCTCCTTACCCCGTACTCCTCCACTCTCCTTACCCCACACTCCTCCACTCTCCTTACCCCGTACTCCTCCACTCTCCTTACCCCACACTCCTCCACTCTCCTTACCCCGTACTCCTCCACTCTCCTTACCCCACACTCCTCCACTCTCCTTACCCCGTACTCCTCCACTCTCCTTACCCCACACTCCTCCACTCTCCTTACCCCACACTCCTCCACTCTCCTTACCCCGTACTCCTCCACTCTCCTTACCCCATACTCCTCCACTCTCCTTACCCCATACTCCTCCACTCTCCTTACCCCATACTCCTCCACTCTCCTTACCCCATACTCCTCCACTCTCCTTACCCCATACTCCTCCACTCTCCTTACCCCATACTCCTCCACTCTCCTTACCCCATACTCCTCCACTCTCCTTTCCCCATACTCCTCCTTTCCTCTTCGTACCTCAAACTCCTCCATTCTTGCTCTCCCTTCCCTCCACCCTCTCCCCTGATCTACTACCTCACTTCTTACACATGAATGGTATATAATACCGACAAGATGAAGAATTAGACACTTGTACAACATCTGGGTATCTTTATAGACGTTTCTCCATCCAGTGATTTTATCAATACAATACAAGGACATAATGTGAAGAATGTAGAAATATATACGAAAAATGATATAGTCACTCCCTTAGTCTTGTAGTTGGTGAAGAATACTGTGGTCTTGAAGAGTATTAGATTGTCTCTTATGTACTGCCGTCAGATGACGCCGGTATATAACGTATTAGATTGTCTCTTATGTACTGCCGTCAGATGACGCCGGTATATAACGTATTAGATTGTCTCTTATGTACTGCCGTCAGATGACGCCGGTATATAACGTATTAGATTGTCTCTTATGTACTGCCGTCAGATGACGCCGGTATATAACGTATTAGATTGTCTCTTATGTACTGCCGTCAGATGACGCCGGTATATAACATATTAGATTGTCTCTTATGTACTGCCGTCAGATGACGCCGGTATATAACGTATTAGATTGTCTCTTATGTACTGCCGTCAGATGACGCCGGTATATAACATATTAGATTGTCTCTTATGTACTGCCGTCAGATGACGCCGGTATATAACGTATTAGATTGTCTCTTATGTACTGCCGTCAGATGACGCCGGTATATAACATATTAGATTGTCTCTTATGTACTGCCGTCAGATGACGCCGGTATATAACGTATTAGATTGTCTCTTATGTACTGCCGTCAGATGACGCCGGTATATAAGCACCAAGCTTTATGTCTGTGCTTCAGAATCTTCAGGACTACGGTGTTATTCACCAACTCCAAGACTGAGGGACTGATTACCTCATCTTTTCTATACAGTTCTACATTCTTCACATTATGTCCTTGTATTGTATTGATAAAGTCACTGGATGGTGAAACGTCTAAAAATAAAGATACCCAGACGTTGTACATGTTTCTAATTCTTCTTCTTCCCTCTTGCCAATCATCAGCAACCCTCACACCCTCACTTCCCACCATTAACCTCTAATACCTTCCCCCAATTCTCCCCCAACCTCCCTATTTCTTCTATCTATCTATCTATCTCCTCTTCCCTCTTCTCTTCATCTCTCCGCAGCCTCGCCATCTTCCGTCCTCCCCCTCCCTCACTACCACTCTTTACTCTCCCTCCATCACGTTTCTTTTAATGGTGTTAATAAAAAACGAACTTCTGGCTTCATCCTCCTTACTCTTCCTTCTTCCTACCTCACTGTTTTCCCTCCTTACCTTTATTCTTCTTTTCTACTCTGCATCCTTCTTTCTTACCCTGTATTCCCTTCTCTACCCTGTATTCCACCTCCCTGCCCTTTATTCCCTTCTCTACCCTGTATTTCCTTCTCTACTCTGTATTCCCCCTCCCTACTCTCTATTTCCCCTCCCTCTTCCGTTACTAACTTCCGGACAAACAGCGTCATAACGGGACAGACAAACAGAAACAGCATCACTGTGAAGATTAGAGAATTTAAAGAACGAGTAGGAGAGCAGAACCCCGCCATCATAGACATCACAGAGACGCAACTCGTGGAGATACTAGCAAGTGGGATGTGTCCTGAGGGGTACCAGCTACTGAGGAAAGACACGGAGGAGAGGGCATGGAGAATGACGCTGGTGGTGAGAAACTCTGAAGAATGACGCTGGTGGTGAGAGACTCATTGGAGAATGACGCTGGTGGTGAGAAACTCTGAAGAATGACGTTGGTGGTGAGAAACTCATTGGAGAATAACGCTGGTGGTGAGAAACTCACTGGAGAATGACGCTGGTGGTGAAAAACTCACTGAAGAATGGATGACATGAGAGACTTCGTAAGGCACCACGACGCTCTGAGATGAGGGGAAGAGATGAACCAGCAGTGCAAATATACAATCCCTCACCTAACAACAGGAGATCAATAGTGGATTACCACGAGAACAACAGATCACCACGAGAACAACAGGAGATCAACGGTGGATTATCACGAGAACAACAGGAGATCAAGGGTGGATTACCAGGAGAAGAACAGATCAAGGGTACAATATCACGAGAACAACAGATCAATAATATTAAAATGGTATAAAATACCGACAGGTTGTTAGGTAAGACACATATGCAACAGTTAGGTATCTTAATTTCGAAACGTTTCGCCTACACAGTAGGCTTCTTCGGTCGAGTACAGAAAAGTTGATAGAAGCAGAAGAGACTTGAAGACGATGTAATCAGTCCATCACCCTTAAAGTTTTGAGGTGGTCAGTCCCTCAGTCTGGAGAAGAGCATTGTTCCAAAGTCTGAAACAATATTGTTTCAGACTTTGGAACAATGCTCTTCTCCAGACTGAGGGACTGACCACCTCAAAACTTTAAGGGTGATGGACTGATTACATCGTCTTCAAGTCTCTTCTGCTTCTATCAACTTTTCTGTACTCGACTGAAGAAGCCTACTGTGTAGGCGAAACGTTTCGAAATAAAGATACCTAACTGTTGTATGTGTCTTACCTAACAACAGATCAATAGTAGAATACCACAAGAACAACAGACCAGGGATACAATACCACCAGAACAACAGATATGGGGTAGAATACCACAAGAACAACAGATCAAGGGTACATTACCACGAGGACAACAGATCAAGGGTAGAATACCACTAGAACAACAGATCAGGGATACAATACCACCAGAACAACAGATATGGGGTAGAATACCACAAGAACAACAGATCAAGGGTACATTACCACGAGAACAACAGATCAAGGGTAGAATGCCACTAGAACAACAGATCAGGGATACAATACCACCAGAACAACAGATATGGGGTAGAATACCACAAGAACAACAGATCAAGGGTACATTACCACGAGAACAACAGATCAAGGGTAGAATACCACTAGAACAACAGATCAAGGGTACAATACCACGAGAACAACAGATCAATAGTAGAATACCACAAGAACAACAGATCACGGGTACAATACCACGAGAACAACAGATCAAGGGTAGAATACCACGAGAAGAACAGATCAAGAGCAGAAATACCACGAGAACAACAGATCAGGGGTACAGTACCACGAGAACAACAGATCAAGGGTAGAATACCACGAGAACGACAGATCAAGAGCAGAAATACCACGAGAACAACAGATCAGGGGTACAGTACCACGAGAAAAGGGAAGGCAACTCCAGTCCCATTGCTCAAGAGCTTTTTACACCAAGGCAAGCTTGGCATAGAGGTAGACCAGGGGAGACATGATTACAGTGTAGAAAATACCAAGAGGAAGTGAGTGTGTGTATGCCAGTGAAGACAGACAGGCAGGCAGGCAGACAGACACAAACAGGCAGACGGACAGACACAGACAGAGAGATAGATACATACAGGCAGACAGACAAATACACGTCTAGCCACACTGATGGGAGACTAATGCAGTTTTAGGAACAAATCTGAATTATATTTCAGGGAACACTTGAAGCTTCTGTGAGATAATACTACTGGACGAGTGAGGGAGGGAGAGAAGGAAGGAAGGAGGGAGAGAAGGAAGGAGGGAGGGAGAGAAGGAACGAAGGAGGGAGGGAAAGAAGGAACGAGGGAAGGAGGGACGGAAGGAACGAGGGAGAGAATGAAGAAAGAAGGGAGGGAGAGCAGGAACGAGGGAGAGAAGGAACGAGGGAGGGAGGGACGGAAGGAAGGAGGAAGGGAGGGAGAGAGGGAGGAAGCGGTAAATAAAGGGTATTAAGGAGGGGAAAGAAGGGAGGGGGGAAAGGAAGAGAGAAAAAAGAGGTAGTGTGGACAGGAGAGGAAGGAAGGAAGAAGATAAGAGAAATAAGCACGAAAGCAGGAAGAGAAAGGAGGGGAGTGACAGAGAGAGAGAGAGAGAGAGAGAGAGAGAGAGAGAGAGAGAGAGAGAGAGAGAGAGAGAGAGAGAGAGAGAGAGAGAGAGAGAAAGGAAGTGAGGGAGCGTAGAAGAGAAAGAAAAGGGAGAAAAGGAATTCAACTGCTGAGAAAATTACATTAGGATGTGACGGAGGCAAAATTTCAAAAGATTCTATGACGTAGAGAGAGAGACCGAGACCATCTTGAGTGTTAAGTAAAAATTAACAATACTGCGACTGGCCGGGAATCGAACCTCCGATCCCTTAGTCAGGCTTGGGGAGAGGGCTGGGAGTTCGCAAATCCTCCCAGATTACCCTATCAGCTTCCTTATCCTCAATAACATCAGATGAGTTAATAAAACAAATTCTTCCGGATGACCTTGGTGACTCGGCAGGAATACAGGATCCTGGCTACACCAGTGTCATTACCGAATGGGAGACTGTCGCTGCTTCAACACCAAAACTTAGTTCAGCACTGACTTGCAAACAGTCCACTTTGAGATGGCCCCCATCGCTGAAAAGGTGCATGCCAACATTACTCGGGGCTGCAACATCCAGTAAGGAGACTGCCCGTCACCAGTCTGTGAGTGCACATCATTCTGGGGACTTCCTCCAGACAGTTCCCATTACGGCAGTGGAAACACACCTCGACCCACAGACCCTCAATATTGCAGTGGCTCTCCGCCTCGCTTCACCAATTCAAACGGAATATACGTGTATTTTCGGCGATGCGCAAGTCGACCAGTATGGTCTACATGGTCTAAAATGCTCCAAAACCAAGGACTGGCACGCAAGACACAGTGAAGTAAACGACATCATAATGAGGAGCCTTGCTGCAGCTGGGTGCCCAGCTGAGAGAGCCCCGACTCATAGCAACCAACAGTATTCACAATCCTGCAAACCGCCCTGATGGGATCACCATCTATGGAAGAATAGCAAGCTTTTAGCATGGGACTGTACCTGCGTGTCGACGCTGGCTGATGCCTAATCCATCACAGTATTGGGTAACAGGGAGGTGCTGCGGATCACAGTGAGGAGTACAAGATCGCCAAGTATAGAGACATAATCCATCGGTATCACTTTGTCCCAGTGGGATCAAAGACCTTGGGATCATGGGGAAAGAACGCCACACGTTTCCTTAAAGAACTGAGTTCCAGACTCATTGACACCACCATGGACCCAAAGGGCGACCACTTTCATGTTCCAGCGACTCACCGAGGCTATCTAGAGGAGAAATGCTTGCTGCATACTTGGCTCGCATCCAGCTTCAGAGGAGATGGAGGAGATTCATAATCTTTGATATATTGTACCGATGTGTGTGTGCATATATATATATACATGTGTGTGTGAAAGAGAGAGAGAGAGAGACTATAAAATTTGTTGTATAACATCTACGCCAGACAGTTTCAACAGAGATACAACTAATGTGGCATTTTATTGTGGCAACATTTCGATCTACAGGGGCGGAACGTTGCGGTAGAATTGTCGTTAATTACTTCTAACATTATTACTGAATTATTTGTGAGTGTCTTGTATACAGTAGGTGGCGTTCTCTAGATGTGATACCTAGCTTGACTTGATAGATTTTGGGGAAGAGATTTTATGAAGACGGGGCGCTACCATAGAACTGGGGGGGGGGGGAGGTCAACACATGCGAAACGTTGCCCCTTTTTTTGGGCAGAGTGTACAATTTCTTCAATATACTGTCTGACTGCAGGTTATGAGGTGCAGGTTCTTTCCCCACCTCCCTGGAGTGGACGCACCCCAGACACCAAAACGTAAACAAATATCATGGCCGACCACAAGTCATATTCAGTATCTTTTACCTCTTGCTCAGTAAATCTTCGCAAAATTCCATTCGAATATTTTTTTTTACGTTTAAACGATATATATATATATATATACTATATATATATATATATATATATATATATATATATATATATATATATATATATATATATAGTATATATATATCGTGCCGAATAGGTAAAACTTGCGATTTTGGCTTAAATAGCCGAATAAGGCAAGCGAAAATTGTGTACGCAATAATTTCACAAAAATCATTCTGAACCTAACGAAAAAAAATATATTTCATTGTTTATTATTAAATTATTGTAAAATTATCAAAAATATATTTAGTGAATTAGGCTAAATTAAACTGCGCTTGCTATAATAAGGTTAGGTCAATTTTCTAAGATTCTTTTGGTATAAAATTATCAATTTTTACATTAACATAAATCAAATATATATATATATATATATATATATATATATATATATATATATATATATATATATATATATATATATATATATATATATATATATATCGTTTAAACGTAAAAAAAAATATTCAAATGGAATTTTGCGAAGATTTACTGAGCAAGAGGTAAAAAAGATACTGAATATGACTTGTGGTCGGCCATGATATTTGTTTACGTTTTGGTGTCTGGGGTGCGTCCACTCCAGGGAGGTGGGGGAAGACCTCATAACCTGCAGTCAGACAGTATATTGAAGAAATTGTACACTCTGCCCAAAAAAAGGGGCAACGTTTCGCATGTGTTGACCTTATTCCTAGCCAGGTCCTTCAGTCTTGTTCTCCAGGAGACGACTCGCAGCAGTACACAGTTGATATCTCTCAACGATAGTTGTACGGTACTTCTACGATACCTGTACTACGATACTCAAACGATGCCTTTACAATACTTGCACGATACCTATACAGTACTTCACTACCTCTACAATACTTCCACGATACCTCTACAGTACTTCGATACCTCTACAATACTTCCACGATACCTCTACAATACCTCTGCAATTCCTCTACAATACCTCTACATTATTTCTACGATACCTTTACAGTATTTCTACGATACCTATACAATACATCTGCGATACCTCTACAATACTGCTACGATACTTCTACGATACCTCCGAATACGAGAGCTGCAATAAGAGAATTTTCAGCTTCCGTGGGGTGATCGGTTTCTCTTGCTGTGTGATTGACAGTGCGCCAAGAAGATCCCCAGCTTGATACCCCCTGATCCCCAGCCTGAGTTCATCCCAGATCCCCAGCTTGATCCCCCCTCAGATCCCCAGCCTGATCCCCCCAGATCCCCAGCTTGATCCCCCCTGATCCCCAGCCTGAGTTCATCCCAGATCCCCAGCTTGATCCCCACAGATCCCTAGCTTGAGAGTCCCCAGATCCTCATCTTGAGTCCCCCAGATCCCCAGCTTGGACCCCTCAGTTCCAGTCCCCCAGATAACAATAAACCGAGATGGAAATCACCTGTCAGATGGGCAGATGAAATCTGGAAGTGTGTAGAAAGTCCAGTGATGACAAGACGAGAGGATGGTGGTAGTGGTGGTGATAGTGGTAGTGATAATGGTAGTGGTGGTGATAGTGGTAGTGATAATGGTAGTGGTGGTGATAGTGGTAGTGATAATGGTAGTGGTGGTGATAATGGTAGTGGTGGTGATAGTGGTAGTGATAATGGTAGTGGTGGTGATAGTGGTAGTGATAATGGTAGTGGTGGTGATAGTGGTAGTGATAATGGTAGTGGTGGTGATAATGGTAGTGGTGGTGATAGTGGTAGTGATAATGGTAGTGGTGGTGATAGTGGTAGTGATAATGGTAGTGGTGGTGATAATGGTAGTGGTGGTGATAGTGGTAGTGATAATGGCAGTGGTGGTAGATGAGGGTATAAATAGCGACTTAAGCAAGTTTGCCAATGACACTAAATTAGGCCGTTGAATTCATTCTGACGAGGACACTAAAGTACTCCAGGAAGATTTGAATAGACTGGTGTAGTGGTCGGAGAAATGGCAGATGCAGTTTAATTTAGACAAATATAACGTTCTAAGCGTTGGAAAAGAAAATAAGTATGCTGTATATAAACTAAATAATGTAGATCTTAATATAACTAATTGTGAAAAAGATTTAGGAATTTTGGTTATCAGTAATATACAGCCAAGTCAACAGTGCGTAATTGTTCACAATAAAGCTAATAGAATTCTTGGCTTCATATCAAGAAATATAAATAACAGAAGTCCTCGGGTTGTTCTTTAACTCTATATATCTTTGGTTAGGCCTCATTTAGATTATGCTGCTCAGTTCTGGTCGCCGTATTACAGAACGGATAAATTCGCTTGAAAACGTACAAAGGAGGATGACAAAGATGATCCCACGTATCAGAAGTCTTTCATATGGGCATACACTGAGGATCTTGAATCTGCACTCTCTAGAAAGGCGTAGAATTAAGGGGGATATGACTGTGGTGTATAATTGGAAAACAGGAATTAATAGAGGGGATGTAAACATCTTGCTAAAAGTATCTAATCAAGACAGGACTCGCAGCAACTGTTTCAATCTGGAAAAACTTAGGCGGCTCAGAAAGGATATAGGAGAGCATTGGTGCGAGTTGTGAATGATTGGAACAAATTCCCGAGTAGTTTTAAAAATAGGTTAGACAAATACATGAGTGGGTGTGAGTTGGATCTGAATGGCTTGCTCTGGTGGATCTGAATGGCTTGCGCTGGTGGTTCTGATATGGAGCTCCATTCTTAAATAGATGCGACTTGGACCTGCCTAGCATAGACCAATAGGCCTTCTGTAGTGCTCTTTCTTTCTTATGTTCTTATGGTGGTGGTGGTGGTGGTAGTAATAGTAGTCGTATTAGTATAGTAGTAGTAGTGGTGGTAGTAGTAGTGGTGGTGGTGGTGGTAGTGGCAGCAGTATTAGTGGTGATAATGGTAGTAGTAGCGGTGGTGGTGGTAGCGGTAGTAATAGTAATAATAGTAGTGATAGCAGTGATGGTAGTGGTAGTAGTAACTGTAGTAGTAATAATAGTAGTAGTATTAGTAGTAGTGATAGTAGTGGTACTGGTGGTGGTAATAGCAATAGTGATAATAGTAGTAGAAGTAATAGTGGTAGTTGTGGTGGCAACAGTATTCATGGAGTTTGTGATGGTAAGTGCTTTTTACTGCTTACCTTGCCTCCTGCCCCTCCCTCTCACCCAGCATTCCCCCTCTCCTCCCCCTTCCCAACATTCCCCCTCTCCTCCCCCTTCCCAACATTCCCCCTCCCATCACTCCCCGACACCCAGCTGCCACTACCGGCGCTGCCGTGTTAAAAGGAACATTGTGAAGCAACTGAAGCTGGCATTCATGACTGTGTTGTGTATATAGGCTGAGTCAGGAGGAGAAAGTTGCTAACTAGTGTGAGAAAAAGAGAGAGTGAGAAAATAAGAGAGAAAGAGAGAGAATGAGAGTGAGAGAGAGAGAGGGAGAGAGGGGCGTCACGAAGCTGAATCTCACATGACAGACGGAAGAGAATCACAGGAGATATGATCACGAAGTGAAAAATCCTCAAATGTGCATTATTGTTTTTCTTTTTCTTTTGTCTTTCTTTCTCTTCTTCTCATACTACTGCTTCTCTTTCTTCATTTTCATTTCTTTTCCTGTTTGCTTCTCTTATCAGATGTTCATTCTTTTTATTCTTGGGAGACAGAGTCTTCATATTGAACAAATTTGACGTGAGTGTCCGGTTTCGATCCCTGGAAAGGGTAGAAATATTAGGACGTGTTTCCTTAAGACACCTGCTGTCCCTGATCACCTATCAGTAAAATAGGTACCTGGGTGTTAGTCGACTGGTGTGGGTCGCATCCTGGGACAAAACTGACCTAATTTGCCCGAAATGCTCTGTATAACAAGCAGCTTTCTGTATAGTAGTATGTCATTGATGTCAACTATGGTCTGTATACCTTGTACATGTGAACGAACATTAAAATGGTATAAAATACCGACAGATTGTTAGGTAAGACACATATGCAACAGTTAGGTATCTTTATTTTGAAACGTTTCGCCTACACAGTAGGCTTCTTCAATCGAGTACAGAAAAGTTGATAGAAGCAGAAGATACTTGAAGACGATGTAATCAGTCCATCACCCTTAAAGTTTTGAGGTGGTCAGTCCCTCAGTCTGGAGAAGAGCATTGTTCCGTTGTCTGAAACAATATGAAACAATATGTTTCAGACAACGGAACAATGCTCTTCTCCAGACTGAGGGACTGACCACCTCAAAACTTTAAGGGTGATGGACTGATTACATCGTCTTCAAGTATCTTCTACTTCTATCAACTTTTCTGTACTAGACTGAAGAAGCCTACTGTGTAGGCGAAACGTTTCAAAATAAAGATACCTAACTGTTGCATATGTGTCTTACCTAACAACCTTGTACATGTACTGGTAGTACATAAAGATATATATAATATTGTTCTTCACCTCCTTAATTCTTCTTCCTTCTGCTCCTCCTCCTCGTCTTCTTCCTCTTTCTGTAATGTATAATAGAGAATACAATATTGTACAGCCTCGTTAAGGAGGTCAAAGTTAATATAATTATGGTATATAATACCGACAAGGAGGTTTTGTGTGCGAGGGGCTTGGACTTCCAGCAGGCATGCGTGAGCGTGTTTGAGAGGAGTGAATGGAGACAAATGGTTTTTAATACTTGACGTGCTGTTGGAGTGTGAGCAAAGTAACATTTATGAAGGGGTTCAGGGAAACCGGCAGGCCGGACTTGAGTCCTGGAGATGGGAAGTACAGTGCCTGCACTCTGAAGGAGGGGTGTTAATGTTGCAGTTTAAAAACTGTAATGTAAAGCACCCTTCTGGCAAGACAGTGATGGAGTGAATGATGGTGAAAGTTTTTCTTTTTCGGGCCACCCTGCCTGGGTGGGAATGAGCCAGTGTGATAATAAAAAAATAATAAAAGTTGATAAGTAAGAGATATGTGTGACAGCTAGGTAACTTTATTTTGAAACGTTTCGCCTACACAGTAGGCTTCTTCAGTCGAGTACAGAGGAGGCGGAAGAAGCAGTAGAGGTGTATAGACGATGTAATCAGTTCATTACCCTTGAAGACGTAGGGACTGACCACCTCAAAAGTACGTCTTCAAGGGTGAAGGACTGATTACATTGCCTATACATCTCTACTGATTTGCTGCCTCCTCTGTACTCGACTGAAGAAGCCTACTGTGTAGGGCGAAACGTTTCGGAATAAAGATACCTAAGTGTTGCACATGTGGCTCATTAAACACCTGACATCAGTCGCTGGATTAACGTGGTTCAAATTCGCTTGCCAATTATATTCTAGGAACTACCTAACCACGCTCGCTCATTTCCAAGTGTAACAATGTAACATTTCCTGGATGTACACCGTACACAGTTACGTTAAACTCTGATGATTATATTAACCTGCGGTGAAATAGGGGAGATGTGTGGAGCGTCCATCACACCTGACTAATTAGCGAGGTAAATTGTGTTTAACAGGTGTATGTGTGTGATTAGTGTTGTTGTGTAGGTGTTTGGGCCTGTGTGTGCACACGTACACTAGCTTCACGTACACAGTTTTAAGAACAGGCACGATAGGGTCTATGAGGCTAGGAATGAATCTAGCAAGTGGCAAATTGAGAAGCGGGGCCAGGAGCCGAGATTAAACCCCTGAAAGTATATATAGGTGAGCACACACACACACACACACACACCAGTACACCAGTGACCAATAAAGAGGGGTCAGGAGCTGTGAATCGACCCTTGCAACCGCAATTAGGTAAGTACACACACAAACACACACACACACACAAACACACACACACACACACACACACACACACACACACACACACAGAC
>NC_091357.1:15330556-15335556 GCF_038502225.1 Cherax quadricarinatus | reverse complement strand
GGAGGTGTGTGTGTAGTTAAATTGTGTGTGAGGTGTGTGTGTAGTTACACTGTGTGAGAAGGTGTGTATGTAGTTACACTGTATGTGAGGTGTGTGTGTAGTTACACTGTGTGTGAGGTGTGTGTGTAGTTATACTGTGTGTGAGGTGTGTGTGTAGTTACACTGTGTGTGAGGTGTGTGTGTAGTTACACTGTGTGTGAGGTGTGTGTGTAGTTACACTGTGTGTGAGGAGGTGTGTGTGTAGTTACACTGTGTGTGAGGTGTGTGTGTGTAGTTACAATGTGTGTGAGGAGGTGTGTGTGAAGTTACACTGTGTGTCAGGAGGTGTGTGTGTAGCTATACTGTGTGTGAGGAGGTGTGTGTGTAGTTACACTGTGTGTGAGGATGTGTGTGTGTAGCTACACTGTGTGTGAGGTGTGTGTGTAGTTACACTGTGTGTGAGGAGGTGTGTGTGTAGTTACACTGTGTGTGTGAGGTGTGTGTGCAGTTACACTGTGTGTGAGGAGGTGTATGTGTAGTTACACTGTGTGTGAGGAGGTGTGTGTGTAGTTACAATGTGTGTGAGGATGTGTGTGTGTAGTTACACTGTGTGTGAGGAGGTGTATGTGTAGTTACACTGTGTGAGAGGTGTGTGTGTAGTTACACTGTGTGTGAGGAGGTGTGTGTGTAGTTACACTGTGTGAGGATGTGTGTGTGTGTAGTTACACTGTGTGTGAGGAGGTGTGTGTATAGTTAAACTGTGTGTGAGGTGTGTGTGTAGTTACACTGTGTGAGGATGTGTGTGTGTAGTTACACTGTGTGTGAGGAGGTGTGTGTGTAGTTACACTGTGTGTAAAGTGTGTGTGTGTGTAGTTACACAGTGTGTGAGGTGTGTGTGTAGTTACACTGTGTGTGAGGTGTGTGTGTAGTTACACTGTGTGTGAGGTGTATGTGTAGTTACACTGTGTGTGATGAGGTGTGTGTGTAGTTACACTGTGTGTGAGGTGTGTGTGTAGTTACAATGTGTGTGAGGAGGTGTGTGTAGTTACACTGTGTGTGAAGAGGTGTGTGTGTAGTTACACTGTGTGTGAGGTGTATGGTTACACTGTGTGTGAGGAGGTGTGTGTGTAGTTACACTGTGTGTGAGGTGTATGTGTAGTTACACTGTGTGTGAGGAGGTGTGTGTGTAGTTACACTGTGTGTGAGGTGTGTGTGTAGTTACACTGTGTGTGTGAGGAGGTGTGTGTGTGTGTAGTTACACTGTGTGTGAGGTGTATGTGTAGTTACACTGTGTGTGTGAGGATGTGTGTGTGTAGTTACACTGTGTGTGAGGAGGTGTGTGTGTAGTTAAACTGTGTGTGAGGTGTGTGTGTAGTTACACTGTGTGTGAGGAGGTGTGTGTGTAGTTACACTGTGTGTGAGGTGTGTGTGTAGTTACACTGTGCCTGAGGTGTGTGTGTGTGTAGTTACACTGTGTGTGAGGTGTGTGTGTAGTTACACTGTGTGTGAGGTGTGTGTGTAGTTACACTGTGTGTGAGGTGTGTGTGTAGTTACACTGTGTGTGAGGAGGTGTGTGTGTAGTTACACTGTGTGTGAGGTGTGTGTGTAGTTACAATGTGTGTGAGGAGGTGTGTGTAGTTACACTGTGTGTGAGGAGGTGTGTGTGTAGTTACACTGTGTGAGGTGTATGTGTAGTTACACTGTGTTTGAGGAGGTGTGTGTGTAGTTACACTGTGTGTGAGGTGTGTGTGTAGTTACACTGTGTGAGGAGGTGTGTGTGTGTGTAGTTACACTGTGTGTGAGGTGTATGTGTAGTTACACTGTGTGTGTGAGGAGGTGTGTGTGTAGTTACACTGTGTGAGGAGGTGTGTGTGTGTAGTTACACTGTGTGTGAGGTGTGTGTGTAGTTACACTGTGTGTGAGGTGGTGTGTGTAGTTACACTGTGTGTGAGGTGTGTGTGTAGTTACACTGTGTGTGAGGAGGTGTGTGTGTAGTTAAACTGTGTGTGAGGTGTGTGTGTAGTTACACTGTGCGTGAGGAGGTGTGTGTGTAGTTACACTGTGCGTGAGGAGGTGTGTGTGTAGTTACACTGTGTGTGAGGAGGTGTGTGTGTAGTTACACTGTGTGTGAGGAGGTGTGTGTGTAGTTAAACTGTGTGTGAGGTGTGTGTGTACTTACACTGTGTGTGTGAGGTGTGTGTGTAGTTACACTGTGTGTGAGGAGGTGTGTGTGTAGTTACACTGTGTGTGAGGAGGTGTGTGTGTAGTTACACTGTGTGTGAGGAGGTGTGTGTGTAGTTACACTGTGTGTGAGGAGGTGTGTGTGTAGTTACACTGTGTGTGAGGAGGTGTGTGTGTAGTTACACTGTGTGTGAGGTGTATGTGTAGTTACACTGTGTGTGAGGACGTGTGTGTGTAGTTACACTGTGTGTGAGGTGTGTGTGTGTAGTTACACTGTGTGTGAGGAGGTGTGTGTGTGTGTAGTTACACTGTGTGTGAGGTGTATGTGTAGTTACACTGTGTGTGTGAGCTGTATGTGTAGTTACACTGTGTGTGTGAGGATGTGTGTGTGTAGTTACACTGTGTGTGAGGAGGTGTGTGTGTAGTTAAACTGTGTGTGAGGTGTGTGTGTAGTTACACTGTGTGAGAAGGTGTGTATGTAGTTACACTGTGTGTGAGGTGTGTGTGTAGTTACACTGTGTGTGAGGTGTGTGTGTAGTTATACTGTGTGTGAGGTGTGTGTGTAGTTACACTGTGTGTGAGGTGTGTGTGTAGTTACACTGTGTGTGAGGTGTGTGTGTAGTTACACTGTGTGTGAGGAGGTGTGTGTGCAGTTACACTGTGTGTGAGGTGTGTGTGTGTAGTTACAATGTGTGTGAGGAGGTGTGTGTGAAGTTACACTGTGTGTCAGGAGGTGTGTGTGTAGCTATACTGTGTGTGAGGAGGTGTGTGTGTAGTTACACTGTGTGTGAGGATGTGTGTGTGTAGCTACACTGTGTGTGAGGTGTGTGTGTAGTTACACTGTGTGTGAGGAGGTGTGTGTGTAGTTACACTGTGTGTGTGAGGTGTGTGTGCAGTTACACTGTGTGTGAGGAGGTGTATGTGTAGTTACACTGTGTGTGAGGAGGTGTGTGTGTAGTTACAATGTGTGTGAGGATGTGTGTGTGTAGTTACACTGTGTGTGAGGAGGTGTATGTGTAGTTACACTGTGTGAGAGGTGTGTGTGTAGTTACACTGTGTGTGAGGAGGTGTGTGTGTAGTTACACTGTGTGAGGATGTGTGTGTGTAGTTACACTGTGTGTGAGGAGGTGTGTGTATAGTTAAACTGTGTGTGAGGTGTGTGTGTAGTTACACTGTGTGAGGATGTGTGTGTGTAGTTACACTGTGTGTGAGGAGGTGTGTGTGTAGTTACACTGTGTGTAAAGTGTGTGTGTGTGTAGTTACACAGTGTGTGAGGTGTGTGTGTGTAGTTACACTGTGTGTGAGGTGTGTGTGTAGTTACACTGTGTGTGAGGTGTATGTGTAGTTACACTGTGTGTGATGAGGTGTGTGTGTAGTTACACTGTGTGTGAGGTGTGTGTGTGTAGTTACAATGTGTGTGAGGAGGTGTGTGTAGTTACACTGTGTGTGAAGAGGTGTGTGTGTAGTTACACTGTGTGTGAGGTGTATGGTTACACTGTGTGTGAGGAGGTGTGTGTGTAGTTACACTGTGTGTGAGGTGTATGGTTACACTGTGTGTGAGGAGGTGTGTGTGTAGTTACACTGTGTGTGAGGTGTATGTGTAGTTACACTGTGTGTGAGGTGTATGTGTAGTTACACTGTGTGTGAGGTGTGTGTGTAGTTACACTGTGTGTGTGAGGAGGTGTGTGTGTGTGTAGTTACACTGTGTGTGAGGTGTATGTGTAGTTACACTGTGTGTGTGAGGATGTGTGTGTGTAGTTACACTGTGTGTGAGGAGGTGTGTGTGTAGTTAAACTGTGTGTGAGGTGTGTATGTAGTTACACTGTGTGTGAGGAGGTGTGTGTGTAGTTACACTGTGTGTGAGGTGTGTGTGTAGTTACACTGTGCCTGAGGTGTGTGTGTGTAGTTACACTGTGTGTGAGGTGTGTGTATAGTTACACTGTGTGTGAGGTGTGTGTGTAGTTACACTGTGTGTGAGGTGTGTGTGTAGTTACACTGTGTGTGAGGAGGTGTGTGTGTAGTTACACTGTGTGTGTAGTTACAATGTGTGTGAGGAGGTGTGTGTAGTTACACTGTGTGTGAGGAGGTGTGTGTGTAGTTACACTGTGTGAGGTGTATGTGTAGTTACACTGTGTTTGAGGAGGTGTGTGTGTAGTTACACTGTGTGTGAGGTGTGTGTGTAGTTACACTGTGTGAGGAGGTGTGTGTGTGTGTAGTTACACTGTGTGTGAGGTGTATGTGTAGTTACACTGTGTGTGTGAGGAGGTGTGTGTGTGTAGTTACACTGTGTGTGAGGTGTGTGTGTAGTTACACTGTGTGTGAGGTGGTGTGTGTAGTTACACTGTGTGTGAGGTGTGTGTGTAGTTACACTGTGTGTGAGGAGGTGTGTGTGTAGTTAAACTGTGTGTGAGGTGTGTGTGTAGTTACACTGTGTGTGAGGAGGTGTGTGTGTAGTTACACTGTGCGTGAGGAGGTGTGTATGTAGTTACGCTGTGTGTGAGGTGCATGTGTAGTTACACTGTGTGTGAGGAGGTGTGTGTGTGTGTAGTTACACTGTGTGTGTAGTTACAATCTGTGTGAGGAGGTGTGTGTGTAGTTACACTGTGTGTGAGGAGATGTGTGTAGTTACACTGTGTGTGAGGAGGTGTGTGTGTAGTTACACTGTGTGTGAGGAGGTGTGTGTAGTTACACTGTGTGTGAGGAGGTGTGTGTGTAGTTACGTTGTGTGTGATGTGTGTGTGTGTAGTTACACTGTGTGTGAGGTGTGTGTGCAGTTACACTGTGTGTGAGATGTATGTGTAGTTACACTGTGTGTGAGGCGTACTGAGGTATATGAGTGT
>NC_091357.1:15318056-15325556 GCF_038502225.1 Cherax quadricarinatus | reverse complement strand
ACCAATGCCACCACCACCAGATACCAACGCCACCACCACCACCAGATACCAACGCCACCACCACCAGATACCAACGCCACCACCACCAGATACCCCCGCCACCACCACCAGATACCGACGCCACCACCACCAGATACCAACGCCACCACCACCAACGCCACCCCCACCAGATACCAACGCCACCACCACCAGATACCAACGCCACCACCACCAGATACCAACGCCAACACCACCAGATACCAACGCCACCACCACCAGATACCAACGCCACCACCACCAGATACCAACGCCACCACCTGCAATACCAACGCCACCACCACCAGCCACCACCACCAGATACCAACGCCACCACCACCAGATACCAACGCCACCACCACCAGATACCAACGCCACCACCACCAGATACCAACGCCACCACCACCAGATACCAACGCCACCACCACCAGATACCAACGCCACCACCACCAGATACCAACGCCACCACCACCAGATACCAACGCCACCACCACCAGATACCAACGCCACCACCACCAGATACCAACGCCACCACCACCAGATACCAACGCCACCACCACCAGATACCAACGCCACCACCACCAGATACCAACGCCACCACCACCAGATACCAACGCCACCACCACCAGATACCAACGCCACCACCACCAGATACCAACGCCACCACCACCAGATACCAACGCCACCACCACCAGATACCAACGCCACCACCACCAGATACCAACGCCACCACCACCAGATACCAACGCCACCACCACCAGATACCAACGCCACCACCACCAGATACCAACGCCACCACAACCAGATACCAACGCCACCACCACCAGATACCAACGCCACCACCACCAGATATCAACGCCACCACCACCAGATACCAACGCCACCACCACCAGATACCAACGCCACCACCACCAGGTATCAACGCCACCCCCACCAGATACCATCGGCACCACCACCAGATACCAACGCCACCACCACCAGATACCAACGCCACCACCACCAGATACCAACAGCCACCACCACCAGATACCAACGCCACCACCACCAGATACCAACGCCACCACCACCCAACGCCACCACCACCAGATACCAACGCCACCACCACCAGATACCAACGCCACCACCACCAGATACCAACGCCACCACCACCAGATACCAACGCCACCACCACCAGATACCAACGCCACCACCACCAGATACCAACGCCACCACCACCAGATACCAACGCCACCACCACCAGATACCAACGCCACCACCAGATACCAACGCCACCACCACCAGATACCAACGCCACCACCACGAGATACCAACGCCACCACCTCCATTTACCAACGCCACCACCACCAGATACCAACGCCACCACCACCAGATACCAACGCCACCACCACCAGATACCAACGCCACCACCACCAGATACCAACGCCACCACCACCAGATACCAACGCCACCACCACCAGATACCAACGCCACCACCACCAGATACCAACGCCACCACCACCAGATACCAACGCCACCCACCAGATACCAACGCCACCACCACCAGATACCAACGCCACCACCACCAGATACCAACGCCACCACCACCAGATACCAACGCCACCACCACCAGATACCAACGCCACCACCACCAGATACCAACGCCACCACCACCATATACCAACGCCACCACCACCAGATACCAACGCCACCACCACCAGATACCAATGCCACCACCACCAGATACCAACGCCACCACCACCAGATACCGACGCCACCACCACCAGATACCAACGCCACCACCACCAGATATCAACGCCACCCCCACCAGATACCAACGCCACCACCACCAGATACCAACGCCACCACCACCAGCCACCACCACCAGATACCAACGCCACCACCACCAGATACCAACGCCACCACCACCAGATACCAACGCCACCACCAGATACCAACGCCACCACCACCAGATACCAACGCCACCACCAGATACCAACGCCACCACCACCAGATAACAACGCCACCACCACCAGATACCAACGCCACCACCACCAGATACCAACGCCACCACCACCAGATACCAACGCCACCACCACCAGATACCAACGACACCACCACCAGATACCAAACGCCACCACCACCAGATACCAACGCCACCACCCCCAGACACCACCGCCACCACCACCAGATACCAACGCCACCACCACCAGATACCAACGCCACCACCACCAGATACCAACGCCACCACCACCAGATAACCACGCCACAACCAGCAGATACCAACGCCACCACCACCAGATACCAACGCCACCACCACCAGATACCAACGCCATCACCACCAGATACCAACGCCACCACCAGATACCAACGCCACCACCACCAGATACCAACGCCACCACCACCAGATACCAACGATACCAGATACCAACGCCACCACCACCAGATACCGACGCCACCACCACCAGATACCAACGCCACCACCACCAGATACCAACGCCACCACACCAGATACCAACGCCATCACCACCAGATACCAACGCCACCACCAGATACCAACGCCACCACCACCAGATACCAACGCCACCACCACCAGATACCAACGCCACCACCACCAGATACCAACGCCACCACCACCAGATACCAACGCCACCACCACCAGATACCAACGCCACCACCACCAGATACCAACGCCACCACCACCAGATACCAACGCCACCACCACCAGATACCAACGCCACCACCACCAGAAACCAACGCCACCACCACCAGAAACCAACGCCACCACCACCAGATACCAACGCCACCAACCAGATACCAACGCCACCACCACCAGATACCAACGCCACCACCACCAGATACCAACGCCACCACCACCAGATACCAACGCCACCACCACCAGCTACCCTCGCCACCACCACCAGATACCAACGCCACCACCACCAGATACCAACGCCACCACCACCAGATACCAACACCACCACCACCAGATACCAACGCCACCACCACCAGATACCAACCACCACCTGCAGATACCAACGCCACGCCACCCCCACCAGATACCGACGCCACCACAACCAGATACCAACGCCACCACCACCAGATATCAACGCCACCACCACCAGATACCAACGCCACCACCACCAGATACCAACGCCACCACCACCAGATACCAACGCCACCACCACCAGATACCAACGCCACCACCACCAGATACCAACGCCACCACCACCAGATACCAACGCCACCACCACCAGATACCAGATACCAACGCCACCACCACCAGATACCAACGCCACCACCACCAGATACCAACGCCACCACCACCAGATACCAACGCCACCACCACCAGATACCAACGCCACCACCACCAGATACCAACGCCACCACCACCAGATACCAACGCCACCACCACCAGATACCAACGCCACCACCACCAGATACCAACGCCACCACCACCAGATACCAACGCCACCACCACCAGATACCAACGCCACCACCACCAGATACCAACGCCACCACCACCAGATACCAACGCCACCACCACCAGATACCAACGCCACCACCACCAGATATCAACGCCACCACAACCCGAGAGCAACGCCACCACCACCAGATACCAACGCCACCACCACCAGATACCAACGCCACCACCACCAGATACCAACGCCACCACCACCAGGTACCAACGCCACCACCACCAGATACCAACGCCACCACCACCAGATACCAACGCCACCACCACCAGATACCAACGCCACCACCACCAGATACCAACGCCACCACCACCAGATACCAACGCCACCACCACCAGATATCAACGCCACCACCACCAGATACCAACGCCACCACCACCAGATATCAACGCCACCCCCACCAGATACCAACGCCACCACCACCAGATACCAACGCCACCACCACCAGATACCAACGCCACCACCACCAGATACCAACGCCACCACCACCAGGTACCAACGCCACCACCACCAGATACCAACGCCACCACCACCAGATACCAACGCCACCACCATCAGATACCAACGCCACCACCACCAGATACCAACGCCACCAAACACCAGCACTAAGCACCACAAAGCTCCAAACACCACCACTGAACACCACCATACACCACAAAACATCAATAAACACCACCAAATACCACCATCACAAAACACCACCAAGCACCACCATACACCTCTAAACACTACCAAACACATAAGTACCATACATCACAAAAAACACAATACACCACTAAACACCACAAAACACCACCATACACCACAAAGCACCACAAAACACCACCAAACAGTACTATACATCACAAAACACCACCATACACCATAGAACACCAAACACAAAAGAGTACCATACATCACAAAACACCACAAAACACCACCACCAACAAACACCAAACACCACCATACAGCACAAAACACCACCACCACCAACAAACACCAAACACCACCATACAGCACAAAACACCACCACCAACAAACACCAAACACCACCATACAGCACAAAACACCACCACCAACAAACACCAAACACCACCATACAGCACAAAACACCACCACCAACAAACACCAAGCACCACCATACAGCACAAAACACCACCACCAACAAACACCACCATACAGCACAAAACACCACCACCAAAAACACCAAACACCACCATACAGCACAAAACACCACCACCAACAAACACCAAACACCACCATACAGCACAAAACACCACTACCAACAAACACCAAACACCACCATACAGCACACAACACCACCACCAACAAACACCAAACACCACCATACAGCACAAAACACCACCAAGGACAAGCACCAAACACCACCATACAGCACAAAACACCACCACCAACAAACACCAAACACCACCATACAGCACAAAACACCACCACCAACAAACACCAAACACCACCATACACCACAAAACACCACCACCAACAAACACCAAACACCACCATACAGCACAAAACACCACCAAGGACAAGCACCAAACACCACCATACAGCACACAACACCACCACCAACAAACACCAAACACCACCATACAGCACAAAACACCACCAAGGACAAGCACCAAACACCACCATACAGCACAAAACACCACCACCAACAAACACCAAACACCACCATACAGCACAAAACACTACCACCAACAAACACCAAACACCACCATACACCACAAAACACCACCACCAACAAACACCAAACACCACCATACACCACAAAACACCACCACCAACAAACACCAAACACCACCATACAGCACAAAACACCACCACCAACAAACACCAAACACCACCATACAGCACAAAACACCACCACCAACAAACACCAAACACCACCATACAGCACAAAACACCACCACCAACAAACACCAAACACCACCAAACATACACCAACACACCAAACACCACCACCAACAAACACCAAACACCACCATACAGCACAAAACACCACCAAGGACAAGCACCAAACACCACCATACAGCACAAAACACCACCACCAACAAACACCAAACACCACCATACAGCACAAAACACCACCAAGGACAAGCACCAAACACCACCATACAGCACACAACACCACCACCAACAAACACCAAACACCACCATACAGCACAAAACACCACCAAGGACAAGCACCAAACACCACCATACAGCACAAAACACCACCACCAACAAACACCAAACACCACCATACAGCACAAAACACTACCACCAACAAACACCAAACACCACCATACAGCACAAAACACCACCACCAACAAACACCAAACACCACCATACAGCACAAAACACCACCACCAACAAACACCAAACACCACCATACAGCACAAAACACCACCACCAACAAACACCAAACACCACCATACACCACAAAACACCACCACCAACAAACACCAAACACCACCATACACCACAAAACACCACCACCAACAAACACCAAACACCACCATACAGCACAAAACACCACCACCAACAAACACCAAACACCACCAACAAACACCAAACACCACCACACAGCACAAAACACCACCACCAACAAACACCAAACACCACCACCAACAAACACCAAACACCACCATACAGCACAAAACACCACCACCAACAAACACCAAACACCACCATACAGCACAAAACACCACCACCAACAACCACAAAACACCACCACCAACAAACACCAAACACCACCAACAAACACCAAACACCACCACACAGCACAAAACACCACCACCAACAAACACCAAACACCACCACCAACAAACACCAAACACCACCATACAGCACAAAACACCACCACCAACAAACACCAAACACCACCATACAGCACAAAACACCACCACCAACAACCACAAAACACCACCACCAACAAACACCAAACACCACCATACAGCACAAAACACCACCACCAACAACCACAAAACACCACCAACAAACACCAAACACCACCATACAGCACCAAACACCACCACCAACAAACACTAAACACCACCATATAGCACAAAACAGCACCACCAACAAGCACCAAACACCACCATACAGCACAAAACACCACCACCAACAAACACCAAACACCACCAACAAACACCAAACACCACCATACAGCACAAAACACCACCACCAACAAACACAAAACACCACCACCAACAAACACCAAACACCACCATACAGCACAAAACACCACCACCAACAAACACCAAACACCAACACACAGCACACAACACCACCACCAACAAACACCAAACACCACCATACACCACAAAACACCACCACCAACAAACACCAAACACCACCACCAACAAACACCAAACACCACCACACAGCACACAACACCACCACCAACAAACACCACCATACACCACAAAACACCACCACCAAACACCTGGAGTTACTGGTATTGAACCAGCCTGTTTATCAAGGAGAGAGAAAAAAACTGGCCAAGGCCAATGTAGAATAAATCGATGAACGGAGAAGCAGTGACAGTGAAGGAATATGTCAGTAGACATGATGATGATGACCACCAAGAATGATGACCCTCGAAGTCTATAATGACCACCAGGAATAATGACCCTCCAAGCCTCTCTATAATGACCACCAGGAATATTGATCCACCATGCTTCCCTTTAATGACCAGGAATAATGACACCAATCCTCCCTATAATGACCAGGAATAATGACCCGCCAAACCTCCCTATAATGACCACCAGGAATAATGACCCACCAAACCTCCCTATAATGACCAGGAATAATGACCCACCAAACCTCCCTATAATGACCACCAGGAATAATGACCCACCAAACCTCCCAATAATGACATATACGCATGATACCCAGGCGCCATGGTGGATTAAATATGGCGCCTCTTGTTTACACTCTGGGAGGGTTGGTGGTCCGGCACACTTGATAGATACAGCAAAAGGCACAATACCGTGACTGGAACAATACACAAATAGTAATAAAGTTGGTAGAATTACCGACAATATGTAAAGTA